>NC_092149.1:3615473-3642973 GCF_045791955.1 Oncorhynchus clarkii lewisi | reverse complement strand
GTGACTGATTGGCTGGCTGGTTCTGGTGACTGATTGGCTGGCTGGTTCTGGTGACTGACTGGCTGATTGGCTGGCTGGTTCTGGTGACTGACTGGCTGGCTGATTGACTGGCTGGTTCTGGTGACTGACTGGCTGGTTCGGGTGACTGACTGGCTGGTCGGCTGGCTGATTGGCAGGTTCTGGTGACTGACTGGCTGGCCGGCTGGCTGACTGGCTGGCTGACTGACTAGTTATCAGGTAGAACAGAACACCAACAGGCTCCGGATCTCGTCGGGTCAGAGTTGACTACCCCTGATCTAGAGGTTAAAGGTCAGGCTGGGACAGAAGAGTGTTGGCCAGGCTTAGTGCCAAACAGTATATTCCACCTTCACATGGTTCTCAGATCTTCTCACACAGCGCTGTCTAGCTCAGAGGCCTCGTCTGATACGGTCATGAATCCACCTATCACTAGCTCAGAGGCCTTGTCTCATACGGTCATGAATCCACCTATCACTAGCTCAGAGACCTTGTCTCATGTTTATGAATCCACCTATCACTAGCTCAGAGACCTCATCTGATACGGTCATGAATCCACCTATCACTAGCTCAGAGGCCTCGTCTGATACGGTCATGAATCCTCCTATCACTAGCTCAGAGGCCTTGTCTCATACGGTCATGAATCCACCTATCACTAGCTCAGAGACCTTGTCTCATGTTTATGAATCCACCTATCACTAGCTCAGAGACCTCATCTGATACGGTCATGAATCCACCTATCACTAGCTCAGAGACCTTGTCTCATGTTTATGAATCCACCTATCACTAGCTCAGAGACCTTGTCTCATGTTTATGAATCCACCTATCACTAGCTCAGAGGCCTTGTCTCATGTTCATGAATCCACCTATCACTAGCTCAGAGGCCTCGTCTCATACGGTCATGAATCCACCTATCACTAGCTCAGAGGCCTCGCCTCATACGGTCATGAATCCACCTATCACTAGCTCAGAGGCCTTGTCTCATGTTTATGAATCCACCTATCACTAGTTCAGAGACCTCATCTGATACGGTCATGAATCCACCTATCACTAGCTCAGAGACATCGTCTCATATGGTCATGAATCCACCTATCACTAGCTCAGAGGCCTTGTCTCATGTTCATGAATCCACCTATCAGAGGAAAATACAGTAATCCTATGATCGTTTAATACTTAAATAGAACACACCGCAGTCAGACAGCCAACCAGCCACCCAGTCAGACAGCCAATCAGTCAGCCAACCAGCCAGCCACCCAGTCAGCCAGCTTTCCACCGAGTCAGACAAACCCAAGACGAGCCTTTTAGATCCTCTTAGATGTCACCGCAACAAAACCCAGTGTCAGCACGTCTGCCCTGACAAAAGACTGTTTCCATGTTAATTCAACATTCATCAACAGGATCTGTAAGTAATGTCTGTGACGGGATCCCTGAAATATGCCTGAGACACCAAAACCCCTTCAGATGAATCAAACAACACAGGACCACTAAATCATCATGTGCTGAGTCATTTAGATGGGCCCAGGCACATCTAAACACAACGTCTCTAACAGGAAAACCTCTTTAATACCAACATGTGAGGGTCCTAGAGCTGAGACAGGGTGGGGTTCTGGCCCAGGCACATCTAAACACAACGTCTCTAACAGGAAAACCTCTTTAATACCAACATGTGAGGGTACTAGAACTGAGACAGGGTGTGGTTCTGGCCCAGGCACATCTAAACACAACGTCTCTAACAGGAAAACCTCTTTAATACCAACATGTGAGGGTCCTAGAGCTGGCACAATCTAAACACAACGTCTCTAACAGGAAAACCTCTTTAATACTAACATGTGAGGGTCCTAGAACTGAAACAGGGTGGGGTTCTGGCCCAGGCACATCTAAACACAACGTCTCTAACAGGAAAACCTCTTTAATACCAACATGTGAGGGTCCTAGAGCTGAGACAGGGTGGGGTTCTGGCCTGGGCCCATCTAAACACAACGTCTCTAACAGGAAAACCTCTTTAATACTAACATGTGAGGGTCCTAGAACTGAGACAGGGTGGGGTTCTGGCCCAGGCACATCTAAACACAACGTCTCTAACAGGAAAACCTCTTTAATACCAACATGTGAGGGTCCTAGAACTGAGACAGGGTGGGGTTCTGGCCTGGGCCCATCTAAATGTGAGGGTCCTAGAGCTGAGACAGGGTGTGGTTCTGGCCTGGGCCCATCTAACAGGAAAACCTCTTTAATACCAACATGTGAGGGTCCTAGAGCTGAGACAGGGTGGGGTTCTGGCCCAGGCACATCTAAACACAACGTCTCTAACAGGAAAAACTCTTTAATACCAACATGTGAGGGTCCTAGAGCTGAGACAGGGTGGGGTTCTGGCCCAGGCACATCTAAACACAACGTCTCTAACAGGAAAACCTCTTTAATACCAACATGTGAGGGTCCTAGAACTGAGACAGGGTGTGGTTCTGGCCTGGGCCCATCTAAATGTGAGGGTACTAGAGCTGAGACAGGGTGGGGTTCTGGCCTGGGCCCATCTAAATGTGAGGGTACTAGAGCTGAGACAGGGTGAGGTTCTGGCCTGGGCCCATCTAAATGTGAGGGTCCTAGAGCTGAGACAGGGTGTGGTTCTGGCCTGGGCCCATCTAAATGTGAGGGTACTAGAGCTGAGACAGGGTGTGGTTCTGGCCTGGGCCCATCTAAATGTGAGGGTACTAGAGCTGAGACAGGGTGGGGTTCTGGCCTGGGCCCATCTAAATGTGAGGGTCCTAGAGCTGAGACAGGGTGGGGTTCTGGCCTGGGCCCATCTAAATGTGAGGGTCCTAGAGCTGAGACAGGGTGGGGTTCTGGCCTGGGCCCATCTAAATGTGAGGGTACTAGAGCTGAGACAGGGTGTGGTTCTGGCCTGGGCCCATCTAAATGTGAGGGTACTAGAGCTGAGACAGGGTGGGGTTCTGGCCTGGGCCCATCTAAATGTGAGGGTCCTAGAGCTGAGACAGGGTGGGGTTCTGGCCTGGGCCCATCTAAATGTGAGGGTCCTAGAGCTGAGACAGGGTGGGGTTCTGGCCTGGGCCCATCTAAATGTGAGGGTCCTAGAGCTGAGACAGGGTGGGGTTCTGGCCTGGGCCCATCTAAATGTGAGGGTCCTAGAGCTGAGACAGGGTGGGGTTCTGGCCTGGGCCCATCTAAATGTGAGGGTCCTAGAGCTGAGACAGGGTGTGGTTCTGGCCTGGGCCCATCTAAATGTGAGGGTACTAGAGCTGAGACAGGGTGTGGTTCTGGCCTGGGCCCATCTAAATGTGAGGGTACTAGAGCTGAGACAGGGTGGGGTTCTGGCCTGGGCCCATCTAAATGTGAGGGTACTAGAACTGAGACAGGGTGGGGTTCTGGCCTGGGCTCATCTAAATGTGAGGGTCCTAGAGCTGAGACAGGGTGGGGTTCTGGCCTGGGCCCATCTAAATGTGAGGGTCCTAGAGCTGAGACAGGGTGGGGTTCTGGCCTGGGCCCATCTAAATGTGAGGGTACTAGAACTGAGACAGCGTGAGGTTCTGGCCTGGGCCCATCTAAATGTGAGGGTCCTAGAGCTGAGACAGGGTGGGTTTCTGGCCTGGGCCCATCTAAATATAATGGGTCCTAGAACTGAGACAGGGTGGGGTTCTGGCCTGGGCCCATCTAAATGTGAGGGTACTAGAACTGAGACAGGGTGGGGTTCTGGCCTGGGCCCATCTAAATGTGAGGGTCCTAGAACTGAGACAGGGTGTGGTTCTGGCCTGGGCCCATCTAAATGTGAGGGTCCTAGAACTGAGACAGGGTGTGGTTCTGGCCTGGGCCCATCTAAATGTGACATACTCTGTCCTCTCTGAGAGAACGGGACAAATACACATGTTCTGAGTTCAGAACTGAGACAGGGTGTGGTTCTGGCCTGGGCCCATCTAAATGTGACATACTCTGTCCTCTCTGAGAGAACGGGACAAATACACATGTTCTGAGTTCAGACGATAACACGGATGTTTCCCAGAACAATACTGTTGAACAATGTCCAGTCATCCTACACCAAGACCAGCAGCACAGAGGCTGGTGTGGATGAGGGATGTGGCAGAGCAGGTGACCTGGTGGCTGGCCTCCTGAAAGATACAGTCTCCACACGGGTTGTGTTAGTCTCCACACGGGTTGTGTTTCAGTCTCCGCACGGGTTGTGTTACAGTCTCCGGCACAGGTTGTGTTACAGTCTCCACACGGGTTGTGTTACAGTCTCCACACGGGTTGTGTTGCAGTCTACACACGGGTTGTGTTACAGTCTCCACACGGGTTGTGTTACAGTCTCCGCACGGGTTGTGTTACAGTCTCCGCACGGGTTGTGTTTCAGTCTCCGGCACGGGTTGTGTTGCAGTCTCCACACGGGTTGTGTTACAGTCTCCGCACGGGTTGTGTTACAGTCTCCGCACGGGTTGTGTTACAGTCTCCACACGGGTTGTGTTACAGTCTCCACACGGGTTGTGTTGCAGTCTCCACACGGGTTGTGTTACAGTCTCCACACGGGTTGTGTTACAGTCTCCGCACGGGTTGTGTTACAGTCTCCGCACAGGTTGTGTTTCAGTCTCCGGCACGGGTTGTGTTGCAGTCTCCACACGGGTTGTGTTGCAGTCTCCACACGGGTTGTGTTACAGTCTCCACACGGGTTGTGTTACAGTCTCCACACGGGTTGTGTTACAGTCTCCACACGGGTTGTGTTACAGTCTCCACACGGATTGTGTTACAGTCTCCACACGGGTTGTGCTACAGTCTCCACACGGGTTATGTTACAGTCTCCACACGGGTTGTGTTACAGTCTACGGCACGGGTTGTGTTACAGTCTCCGGCACGGGTTGTGTTACAGTCTCCACACGGGTTGGGTTTCAGTCTCCACACAGGTTGTGTTTCAGTCTCCACACAGGTTGTATTACAGTCTCCGGCACGGGTTGTGTTTCAGTCTCCACACGGGTTGTGTTTCAGTCTCTGGCACGGGTTGTGTTTCAGTCTCCACACGGGTTGTGTTACAGTCTCCACACGGGTTGTGTTACAGTCTCCACACGGGTTGTGTTACAGTCTCCGCACGGGTTGAGGTACAGTCTCCGCACGGGTTTAGGTACAGTCACTGGCACGGGTTGTGCCACAGTCTCTCGCACGGGTTGTGTTAAGTCTCCACACGGGTTGTGTTTCAGTCTCCACACGGGTTGTGTTTCAGTCTCCGGCACGGGTTGTGTTACAGTCACCGGCACGGGTTGTGTTGCAGTCTCCACACGGGTTGTGTTACAGTCTCCACACGGGTTGTGTTTCAGTCTCCACACAGGTTGTGTTACAGTCTCCGCACGGGTTGTGTTGCAGTCTCCACACGGGTTGTGTTACAGTCTCCACACGGGTTGTGATACAGTCTCCACACGGGTTGTGTTACAGTCTCCACACGGGTTGTGCTACAGTCTCCACACGGGTTGTATCCCAAATTGTGCCCTAATCCCTACATAGAGCACTAGCTGAACAGACCTGACCCTTGACCCTGTGGGCCCTGTTAAAACATAACGCTCTGAGGCTCTCAACCCAACGGGGACGAGTCATCTCAGAGGTCCAGACTCTCAACCCCACATGGACTAGTCATCTCAGAGGTCCAGACTCTCAACCCCACGTGGACTAGTCATCTCAGAGGAGGTCCAGACTCCACATGAACTAGTCATCTCAGAGGAGGTCCAGACTCTCAACCCCACATGGACTAGTCATCTCAGAGGTCCAGACTCTCACCCCCACATGGACTAGCCATCTCAGAGGAGGTCCAGACTCCACATGGACTAGTCATCTCAGAGGAGCTCCAGGCTCCACATGGACTAGTCATCTCAGAGGAGGTCCAGACTCTCAACCCCACATGGGCTAGTCATCTCAGAGGTCCAGACTCTCAACCCCACGTGGACTAGTCATCTCAGAGGAGGTCCAGACTCCACATGAACTAGTCATCTCAGAGGAGGTCCAGACTCTCAACCCCACATGGACTAGTCATCTCAGAGGTCCAGACTCTCAACCCCACGGGGACTAGTCATCTCAGAGGAGGTCCAAACTCTCAACCCCACGGGGACTAGTCATCTCAGAGGTCCAGACTCTCAACCCCACATGGACTAGTCATCTCAGAGGAGCTCCAGGCTCCAGATTTACTGTCTCCACCTGGACAGGGATCTTCTGCTTTCTCCAAAAACAGCCTCAATGTGAGACTTTAAAACAGAGCAGACCCATTCTGCTGTCAATCAACATAGTTCCTTCCTTCCTCACCTCCCATTACCTCTCTCTCTCTCATTTATCCCCCCCTCATCTCCCTCTACATTGACGTCCTTTTCAAACAGGCCTTCTATCCAACGCTCTCTGGCATGTTCTCCTCTAAAACACTTTCTCCCCCCTCTCTCTCCAGGGGCAGTAATAGTTACTGTAATGACTCTTAATCACTTCCCTGGCCGTGAGGCTTGACTGACAGAGTCTCTCTCTCTGCCCCAACCACTAGTTATCTCTCTCTCCCTCCCTCCCAGACCTCCCTCTCCTCCCTGAGGCTTAGACTGACTAACTCACTGAGTGTGTGAGTGGGAGTTCCTCTGTATTCATGCATCTCTCTCTCTCTCTCTCTCCCACAGCTCCCTCTCATCCCTCTCTCCCACAACTCCAGCTCCCTCTCATCCCTCTCCCACCCATCCCTCTCTCTCTCCCACAGCTCCCACAGCTCCCTGTCATCCCTCTCTCTCTCCCACAGCTCCCTGTCATCCCTCTCTCTCCCACAGCTCCCTCATCCCTCTCTCTCCCCCAGCTCCCTCTCTCTCCCCCAGCTCCCTCTCTCTCTCCCAGCTCCCTCTCTCTCTCCCAGCTCCCTCTCTCTCTCCCAGCTCCCTCTCTCCCACAGCTCCCTCTCTCTCCCACAGCTCCCTCTCTCTCTCCCACAGCTCCCTCTCCCTCTCCCACAGCTCCCTCTCTCTCTCCCAGCTCCCTCTCTCTCTCCCAGCTCCCTCTCTTTCCCACAGCTCCCTCTCTCTCCCACAGCTCCCTCTCTCTCCCAGCTCCCTCTCTCTCCCACAGCTCCCTCTCTCTCTCTCACAGCTCCCTCTCTCTCCCACAGCTCCCTCTCTCTCCCACAGCTCCCTCTCTCTCCCACAGCTCCCTCTCTCTCTCACAGCTCCCTCTCTCTCTCACAGCTCCCTCTCTCTCTCACAGCTCCCTCTCTCTCTCACAGCTCCCTCTCTCTCACAGCTCCCTCTCTCTCCCACAGCTCCCTCTCCCTCCCCAGACTATTGTCTCAGGCCCTTCATCCACATGGGGGCCAATGGTAGCCTGCTACTGATCACCAACAGGGCTGACTGAGTAGCTCCCATCTGCAGCAGTTTATCCTCCTGTTACCCCCCCTAGCCTTTAGGAAGCCCCCCCTACCCACAGCGTTAAGGGAGCAGGGAGCTCTAAATGTCCCCTACCTTTCATCTAACCCTCAATCAGATGAAATGAGCTGGCTGCTAGTTCCTCTCTAGTCCACCTCCTAATTTCAGAGGTTCTACACACTGTTCTGTTGTGTAGCAGTGAATAATGTGTCTGTAGGATGTTATCAGGGAGGCCATCTTGACAGCGGAGGCTCCTGAGGCACGGCTGTGGCCCCACAACCTCTCAGTTCACATCACTCAACCTCTCTCTCTCTGTGTGTGTGTGTGTGTGTGTGTCTCCCAGCCTCCTCCTCTCACCTCCCTGTAACGGAGAAGAGCAGAGCAGAGCGGAAGAGCCTTGGTGTGTCAGATGCCTTGGTATGTCAGAGGCCTTGGTATATCAGAGGCCTTGGTATATCAGAGGCCTTGGTGTGTCAGAGGCCTTGGTATGTCAGAGGCCTTGGTATGTCAGAGGCCTTGGTATGTCAGAGGCCTTGGTATGTCAGAGGCCTTGGTATGTCAGAGGCCTTGGTATGTCAGAGGCCTTGGTATATCAGAGGCCTTGGTATATCAGAGGCCTTGGTATGTCAGAGGCCTTGGTATATCAGAGGACTGGGTATGTCAGAGGCCTTGGTATATCAGAGGCCTTGGTGTGTCAGAGGCCTTGGTATGTCAGAGGCCTTGGTGTGTCAGAGGTCTTGGTGTGTCAGTCTAAACAACTAATAACAGCCTATACATTCGCATCAGCCCCATTCTCTCTGACCCCTCACCCCTACCCAGCAACACATCCAGTCTATCTGACCCCTGACCCCTCACCCCTACCCAGCAACACATCCAGACCCTGTCAAAGGACTCAGTCTAAACCACTAATAACAGTCTATACATTAACATCAGCCCCAGTCTCTCTGACCCCTGACCCAGCAACACATCCAGTCTATCTGACCCCTGACCCCTCACCCCTACCCAGCAACACATCCAGACCCTGTCAGAGGACTCAGTCTAAACCACTAATAACAGTCTATACATTAACATCAGCCCCAGTCTCTCTGACCCCTCACCCCTGACCCAGCAACACATCCAGTCTATCTGACCCCTGACCCCTCACCCCTACCCAGCAACACATCCAGACCCTGTCAGAGGACTCAGTCTAAACCACTAATAACAGTCTATACATTAACATCAGCCCCAGCTTTAAAAACACCAGCTCCTATTTCACACTGGTGTTTTGATGATTAACTCCAATAATGAGCAGAACACTTAGGGCCTCTCCTGCTGATTTCACAAAGAGATCTGATGTCAAAACGCTCTGCTATAGGTGACGCATGACAATGACATCGTTAGGGTTGACACTGGGTTACTCAGCCTTAAGGCTTATAAAAATAACACTCTCAGAGAGACAGAGAGAGAGGGAGAGAGGGAGAGAGATGGAGGGAGAGAGAGAGATGTAGGGAGAGAGAGAGGGAGGGAGAGAGATGGAGGGAGAGTGATGTAGGGAGAGAGAGAGATGTAGGGCGAGAGAGATGGAGCGAGAGAGAGACAGGGGGAGAGAGAGAGATGGAGGGAGAGAGAGAGATGGAGAGAGAGAGAGACAGGGAAAAACAGAGAGAGAGATGGAGGGAGAGAGAGAGAGAGAGCAAGATGAGGGAGAGAGAGAGCGAGATGGAGAGAGAGAGCGAGATGGAGAGAGAGAGTGATGAAGGGAGAGAGAGAGATGCAGGGAGAGAGAGAGATGCAGGGAGAGAGAGAGAGCAAGATGAGGGAGAGAGAGAGATGCAGGGAGAGAGAGAGATGGAGAGAGAGACATAGATGGAGACACACAGAGATACAGAGAGAGAAACTGTACAACACAGTACATAGACATAATATGACATTTGAAAATGTCTTTATTCCTGTGTAACTCCTGTGAGTGTAATGTTTTACTGTTCATGTTCCTTTATTATCCACTTCAGTTGCTTTGGCGATGTGTTTCCCATGTCAATAAAGACCTTTCAACTGAAGGAGTGAGAGGAGGTAAGTGACCTTTGAACTGAAGGAGTGAGAGGAGGCAAGTGATGAAGGTCATGAAGAAGTGAAAGGAGCTGAGGAGAGGATGACTCAGCTGTCATGGCCTGTCTGCCTACAGACACAAGCAGGGTCAGGTTACCAGGGAGGGAGCAGGGAGAGGGGGAGCAGGGTGATCCCCAGCCCTCTGAGGTAGTAACTCTCCCTGGGTTAGAGGCTGTGTGACAGGGGACCCCCCCCACACACGCGGCAGGCTGGGCGGACAGACCTCACCTCCCTGTCTGCTCCCATCACTAGACTTCATTAACATTCCTGCCCACCTGGGTGAATGACAGGTAAGAGGGGTGAGGGAGAGGACTGAGGAGGGGTGAGGGAGAGGACTGAGGAGGGGTGAGGGAGAGGACTGAGGAGGGGTGAGGGAGAGGACTGAGGAGGGGTGAGGGAGAGGACTGAGGGTTGAGGGAGAGGGCTGAGGAGGGTTGAGGGAGAGGGCTGAGGAGGGTTGAGGGAGAGGGCTGAGGAGGGGTGAGGGAGAGGGCTGAGGAGGGGTGACGGAGAGGACTGAGGAGGGGTGAGGGAGAGGGCTGAGGAGGGGTGAGGGAGAGGGCTGAGGAGGGGTGAGGGAGAGGGCTGAGGAGGGGTGAGGGAGAGGGCTGAGGAGGGTTGAGGGAGAGGGCTGAGGAGGGGTGAGGGAGAGGGCTGAGGAGGGTTGAGGGAGAGGGCTGAGGAGGGTTGAGGGAGAGGGCTGAGGAGGGGTGAGGGAGAGGGCTGAGGAGGGGTGACGGAGAGGACTGAGGAGGGGTGAGGGAGAGGGCTGAGGAGGGGTGAGGGAGAGGGCTGAGGAGGGGTGAGGGAGAGGATTGAGGAGGGGTGAGGGAGAGGGCTGAGGAGGGGTGAGGGAGAGGACTGAGGAGGGGTGAGGGAGAGGACTGAGGAGGGGTGAGGGAGAGGAAAGAGGTGTGAGGGGGAGGACAAAGGAGGGGTGAGGGAGTGACAGAGGAGGGGTGAGGGAGTGACGAAGAGGAAAGGGCTGGGTGAGGGAGTGAGGAGGGAAAGGGAGAGGGGAGAGAGGGAGGGAGGGAGGGAGGGAGGGAGGGAGGGAGGGAGGGAGGGAGGGAGGGAGGAAGAGAGAGGGAGGGAGGGCGGGGAGAGAGGGAGGTAGGGAGGAGGAGAGGGCGGGGAGAGAGGGAGGGAGGGAGGGAGGGAATAGAGGGAGAGAACAGAGGGAGAGAGAGAGGGAGGGAGGGAATAGAGGGAGAGAACAGAGGGTGGGAGGGAGGGGGGGAGGAGGAGAGGGAGGGAGAACCAGGTGTAGTCCATTTAGTGAGGAGCCAGACCAACACTACTGATTCCCAGCAGGACAGGATGTGAAGGAATGTTAGGGAACTAAGTGCTGCCGCTTCATCTCTGTCTGTCTCTTCCTGTTACACATCTCATCACATGACTGACTGGACAGCAGGAGACACCTCACTACCACAGACTCTACCACCTGTAGGGAGCTAGTTAGAGAGCATAACTAGTGGTCTACCACCTGTAGGGAGCTATTTACAGAGCATAACTAGTGGTCTACAGGGAGCAAGTTACAGAGCATAACTAGTGGTCTATAGGGAGCTATTTACAGAGCATAACTAGTGGTCTATAGGGAGCTAGTTACAGAGCATAACTACTGGTCTACCACCTGTAGGGAGCTATTTACAGAGCATAACTAGTGGTCTATAGGGAGCTAGTTACAGAGCATAACTAGTGGTCTACAGGGAGCAAGTTACAGAGCATAACTAGTGGTCTATAGGGAGCTAGTTACAGAGCATAACTAGTGGTCTACAGGGAGCAAGTTACAGAGCATAACTAGTGGTCTATAGGGAGCTAGTTAGAGAGCATAACTAGTGGTCTATAGGGAGCAAGTTACAGAGCATAACTAGTGGTCTATAGGGAGCTAGTTACAGAGCATAACTAGTGGTCTATAGGGAGCTAGTTACAGAGCATAACTAGTGGTCTATAGGGAGCTAGTTACAGAGCATAACTAGTGGTCTATAGGGAGCTAGTTAGAGAGCATAACTAGTGGTCTATAGGGAGCTAGTTAGAGAGCATAACTAGTGGTCTATAGGGAGCTAGTTACAGAGCATAACTAGTGGTCTATAGGGAGCTAGTTAGAGAGCATAACTAGTGGTCTTTAGGGAGCTAGTTACAGAGCATAACTAGTGGTCTATACAGAGCTAGTTAGTGAGCATAACTAGTGGTCTATAGGGAGCTAGTTAGAGAGCATAACTAGTGGTCTATAGGGAGCTAGTTACAGAGCATAACTAGTGGTATATAGGGAGCTAGTTACAGAGCATAACTAGTGGTCTATAGGGAGCTAGTTAGAGAGCATAACTAGTGGTCTTTAGGGATCTAGTTACAGAGCATAACTAGTGGTCTATAGGGAGCTAGTTACAGAGCATAACTAGTGGTCTATAGGGAGCTAGTTACAGAGCATAACTAGTGGTCTATAGGGAGCTAGTTACAGAGCATAACTAGTGGTCTATAGGGAGCTAGTTAGAGAGCATAACTAGTGGTCTATAGGGAGCTAGTTACAGAGCATAACTAGTGGTCTATAGGGAGCTAGTTACAGAGCATAACTAGTGGTCTATAGGGAGCTAGTTACAGAGCATAACTAGTGGTCTATAGGGAGCTAGTTACAGAGCATAACTAGTGGTCTATAGGGAGCTAGTTACAGAGCATAACTAGTGGTCTATAGGGAGCTAGTTACAGAGCATAACTAGTGGTCTATAGGGAGCTAGTTAGAGAGCATAACTAGTGGTCTATACGGAGCTAGTTAGTGAGCATAACTAGTGGTCTATAGGGAGCTAGTTACAGAGCATAACTAGTGGTCTTTAGGGAGCTAGTTACAGAGCATAACTAGTGGTCTATACGGAGCTAGTTAGTGAGCATAACTAGTGGTCTATAGGGAGCTAGTTAGAGAGCATAACTAGTGGTCTTTAGGGAGCTAGTTACAGAGCATAACTAGTAGTCTATATGAAGCTAGTTACAGAGCATAACTAGTGGTCTATAGGGAGCTAGTTACAGAGCATAACTAGTGGTCTATAGGGAGCTAGTTACAGAGCATAACTAGTGGTCTATAGGGAGCTAGTTACAGAGCATAACTAGTGGTCTATAGGGAGCTAGTTACAGAGCATAACTAGTGGTATATAGGGAGCTAGTTACAGAGCATAACTAGTGGTCTATAGGGAGCTAGTTACAGAGCATAACTAGTGGTCTATAGGGAGCTAGTTAGAGAGCATAACTAGTGGTCTATAGGGAGCTAGTTACAGAGCATAACTAGTGGTCAATAGGAAGCTAGTTACAGAGCATAACTAGTGGTCTATAGGGAGCTAGTTACAGAGCATAACTAGTGGTCTATAGGGAGCTAGTTACAGAGCATAACTAGTGGTCTATAGGGAGCTAGTTACAGAGCATAACTAGTGGTCTATAGGGAGCTAGTTAGAGAGCATAACTAGTGGTGTATGACCTATAGGGAGCTAGTTAGAGAGCATAACTAGTGGTCTATAGGGAGCTAGTTAGAGAGCATAACTAGTGGTCTATGGATCTATACATTGCATTAAAGGCTGTATGATGTAATGGATAATGTAGATAAAATAGAGGGCCCTGTTTAAATACTGTAGGAAGGTAAATAGAACAAGAGGATGATGAGAAGTTCCACAGGGACCTCTTGTCCTTGAACGATGTGTCTACAATACAACAAGACTACTGGACTGTACATTGACAGTGAAATATCAACTGGGAGATGTCAGTCGTAACGACGTGTCTACAATACAACAAGACTACTGGACTGTACATTGACAGTGAAATATCAACTGGGAGATGTCAGTCGTAACGACGTGTCTACAATACAACAAGACTACTGGACTGTACATTGACAGTGAAATATCAACTGGGAGATGTCAGTCGTAACGACGTGTCTACAATACAACAAGACTACTGGACTGTACATTGACAGTGAAATATCAACTGGGAGATGTCAGTCGTAACGATGTGTCTACAATACAACAAGACTACTGGACTGTACATTGACAGTGAAATATCAACTGGGAGATGTCAGTCGTAACGACGTGTCTACAATACAACAAGACTACTGGACTGTACATTGACAGTGAAATATCAACTGGGAGATGTCAGTCGTAACGATGTGTCTACAATACAACAAGACTACTGGACTGTACATTGACAGTGAAATATCAACTGGGAGATGTCAGTCGTAACGACGTGTCTACAATACAACAAGACTACTGGACTGTACATTGACAGTGAAATATCAACTGGGAGATGTCAGTCGTAACGATGTGTCTACAATACAACAAGACTACTGGACTGTACATTGACAGTGAAATATCAACTGGGAGATGTCAGTCGTAACGATGTGTCTACAATACAACAAGACTACTGGACTGTACAATGACAGTGAAATATCAACTGGGAGATGTCAGTCGTATGCCAAGGTTGGGGGAGTGAGAGAGAGAGAACATGTAAATGTGTTGCTCTGCCCTGTACAGTACCTTTCACCTAGCCAAGTGTTGGGTCATACTCCATAAACACACACTGGCACAGCTATTCCATAACGCTGACCTCATATACTAGAGGACTATTAGCAGAGAAACACAGATACCAGGTGGAATGAGAATGAGGACTGAGAGCAGGGTTCTAGAACTCAGCGGAGTGACGCGATGGTTCCGTGATGGAACTACCTGTGACTTCATCAACAAGGCCAGGAGGCGGGGGGGGAACCACCTAGTTTATAACAGAACTGGTAACCATGTGGAAAACACAACAGCAGCAAGGGAAACGTGTCAATCACTAGAGATTAGGAGCCAGATGTTGATGAATAACAAGTGTTCAGTAACTACTGAACTGACAGAAATAAGTAACAGACTTGAGACATCAGGACGCATGAGATCATTAGTTTACAAACTATATATATATATTTTTTTTCATTTTCTCAGTAATATTAGAGAGAGAGAGAGAGAGAGAGAGAGAGAGAGAGAGAGAGAGGGAACGGTGACCAAGGTGTTGGTGATGGTTGTGGAGGTGAGACTATACAGGGGCATTGTGGGGGAGGAAACACCTTGTTCATCATACTTAGTGAGGTCATGTAATGAGCAGGAAGTGGACGACGACCAAACACGGCTCTATTTCCACGTGACATAACGCCTGTAGACTAAACGAAGGCATTAACAGACTGAATATGAAAGACCCTCTCCTCATCCACAGAGGGGTTCCTAACATCCAGCAGTGTTTAGTCATGTAGACAAAATGGCGCCGGACAAAATGGCAGCCGGTTTACGGGCGACGAACCAGGTTTTTTGGCGTGTTATTTATAAACTTATTTTGTACATAATGTTTCTGCCACCGTATCTTACGGCAAAAATAGAGCTTCTGGAAATCAGGACAGCGATCCCTCACCTCGGATTAGACTAAGAGATTCTGGATATCAGGACAGAGATCACTCACCTCAGATTAGACTAAGAGATTCTGGATATCAGGACAGAGATCACTCACCTCGGATTAGACTAAGAGATTCTGGATATCAGGACAGAGATCACTCACCTCGGATTAGACTAAGAGATTCTGGATATCAGGACAGAGATCACTCACCTCGGATTAGACAAAGAGATTCTGGATATCAGGACAGAGATCCCTCACCTCGGATTAGACTAAGAGCTTCTAGATATCAGGACAGAGATCACTCACCTCGGATTAGACTAAGAGCTTCTGGATATCAGGACAGAGATCACTCACCTCGGATTAGACTAAGAGCTTCTAGATATCAGGACAGAGATCACTCACCTCGGATTAGACTAAGAGCTTCTGGATATCAGGACAGAGATCACTCACCTCGGATTAGACTAAGAGCTTCTAGATATCAGGACAGAGATCACTCACCTCGGATTAGACTAAGAGCTTCTAGATATCAGGACAGAGATCACTCACCTCGGATTAGACTAAGAGATTCTGGATATCAGGACAGAGATCACTCACCTCGGATTAGACTAAGAGATTCTGGATATCAGGACAGAGATCACTCACCTCGGATTAGACTAAGAGCTTCTAGATATCAGGACAGAGATCACTCACCTCGGATTAGACTAAGAGCTTCTAGATATCAGGACATCGATCACTCACCTCGGATTAGACTAAGAGATTCTGGATATCAGGACAGAGATCAATCACCTCGGATTAGACTAATGGGGGTGTGCTCGGTCCTCCTTTTCCTGTAGTCCACAATCATCTCCTTTGTCTCGATTACTTTGAGGGATAGGTTGTTATTCTGGCACCACATGGCCAGGTCTCTGACCTCCTCCCTATAAGCTGTCTCGTCGTCGTTGGTGATCAGGCCTTACCACTGTTGTGTCGTCTGCAAACTTAATGATGGTGTTGGAGTCGTGCCTGGCCACGCAGTCGTGGGTGAACAGGGAGTACAGGAGGGGACTGAGCACGCACCCCTGGGGAGCTCCAGTGTTGAGAATCGGCGTGGCAGATGTGTTGTTACCCTCACCATCTGGGGGCGGCCCGTCAGGAAGTCCAGGATCCAGTTGCAGAGGGAAGTGTTCAGTCCCAGGATCCTTAGTTTAGTGATGAGCTTGGAGGGCACTATGGTGTTGAACGCTGAGCTGTAGTTAATGAACAGCATTCTCACATAGGTGATCCTCTTGTCCAGGTGGGAAAGGGCAGTGTGGACAACAATAGAGATTGGATCATCTGTGGATCTGTTTGGGCGGTATGTTAATTGGAGTGGGTCTAGGGTGTCTGGGATGATGGTGTAGATGTGAGCCATTTACCAACCTTTCAAAGCACTTCATGGCTATAGATGTGAAATCTGTAATTGCCCGTAATCCATAGTTTCTGGTTGGGATATGTACGGTCACTATGAGGATGATGTCGGGAACATATTCCAGTCTGTGCTCTCCTCCTCCTCCTCCTCTCTCTCCTAGATGGTTTCTGTCACATTCCATCTCAGTGATCCCCAGATCCCCCTCCTCCTCCTCCCCCTCTCTCTCCTAGATGGTTTCTGTAATGTCACATTCCATCTCAGTGATCCCCAGATCCTCCCTCGTTCCTACCGGCTGATTCACTTAATTGCAGGCCTCTTATTCCCCCAGAGCTGTGAGAAATCTCTCTCACCGCCACCCCAAATACCGGCCCACGTCGGCCCTAAGGACCCCACCACCGCCATCCAATAATTAGCTTAATTAATTACAGCTCAACCAACTGTTCCAACATGAATCATTAATTCGTTCTGTCTTTCTCCAGCTGCCTCTCCCAGTCTTTTCAACACAAGCCGCTTCTTGTAGGACACATTTAGTCCCCCTCCCTCCCCCCACAGGTCATCCCCCCCCCCCCCCCACCTTGTTCTCAGATCATTGGTTCTCACTTCAGATGGTCAGTCAACTAGGGAGATAGCTATTCGTTCTGCTCCCACAGCAGGTCAGACCTCCACCTGCCTAGCAGTGCATCTGAACTTTAGTTAGGTAGCCTGGGAAAACATTGGTACGCGATCCTGTGGACTGGAACTGGGTCACGGCCTGGTTTCAGTATGAAATCAGTAACCATCTGTAAAATGACCCGCCGGTGGCTTCATTTAGCGGCAGTACCTTGATCCTGGTGGATCGACTGGAACCAGCCGTGATGGAGAGGACTGGTGTAGCGGGGACACACACTGGTAAAACCAGCGGCACTACCTTGATCCTGGTGGATCGACTGGAACCAGCCGTGATGGAGAGGACTGGTGTAGCGGGGGGACACTGGTAAAACCAGCGGCAGTACCTTGATCCTGGTGGATCGACTGGAACCAGCCGTGATGGAGAGGACTGGTGTAGCGGGGGGGGACACTGGTAAAACCAGAAACCACAATCTTTACCGCTTTCCAATATCCCTAAAAATATATTTTCTAAAGTAATTGTGCAAACGGATAAATAAGTGACGGAAAATGACTGAATGTCATCAGATTAATTTTTCTAGTAGAAACGTGACTATGGATGGCCAATAACATAATGGTGATCACCAGTATATCAGTAATGTCCATAACCTTCACAGGGGTGTGGGAGTCAGACCAGCCAGACTCTGATCAGTAATGTCCATAACCTTCACAGTGGTGTGGGAAACAGACCTGCCAGACTCTGATCAGTAATGTCCATAACCTTCACAGTGGTGTGGGAATCAGACCTGCCAGACTCGACTCTGATCAGTAATGTCCATAACCTTCACAGTGGTGTGGGAATCAGACCTGCCAGACTCTGATCAGTAATGTCCATATCCTTCACAGGGGTGTGGGAATCAGACCATGTCCATAACCTTCACAGTGGTGTGGGAATCAGACCCTCCAGACACTGATTAAGAGATCACCTCACAGAGCCAATCGGTGTGATTGCGCAGCACTTCGTGTGATGTGACTGGCTGGAATGTTCCGACCTTTGATCCAATGACAACATGTAATTAAATAAGGTTAAACTGACGTGACCTGGTTCTGCTGCTCAGACGTTTCCCCGCCTGGGGGAGGAGTAAACGGTGGCTCCAGACACACACACAGCCTGGGGGAGGAGTAAACGGTGGCTCCAGACACACACACAGCCTGGGGGAGGAGTAAACGGTGGCTCCAGACACACACACAGCCTGGGGGAGGAGTAAACGGTGGCTCCAGACACACACACAGCCTGGGGGAGGAGTAAACGGTGGCTCCAGACACACACACAGCCTGGGGGAGGAGTAAACGGTGGCTCCAGACACACACACAGCCTGGGGGAGGAGTAAACGGTGGCTCCAGACACACACACAGCCTGGGGGAGGAGTAAACGGTGGCTCTCCACACACACACAGCCTGGGGGAGGAGTAAACGGTGGCTCTCCACACACACACACAGCCTGGGGGAGGAGTAAACGGTGGCTCCAGACACACACACAGCCTGGGGGAGGAGTAAACGGTGGCTCCAGACACACACACAGCCTGGGGGAGGAGTAAACGGTGTCTCCAGACACACACACAGCCTGGGGGAGGAGTAAACGGTGGCTCCAGACACACACACAGCCTGGGGGAGGAGTAAACGGTGTCTCCAGACACACACACAGCCTGGGGGAGGAGTAAACGGTGGCTCCAGACACACACACAGCCTGGGGGAGGAGTAAACGGTGGCTCCAGACACACACAGCCAGTAAACGGTGGCTCCAGGGGAGGAGTAAACGGTGGCTCCAGACACACACACAGCCTGGGGGAGGAGTAAACGGTGGCTCTCCACACACACACAGCCTGGGGGAGGAGTAAACGGTGGCTCCAGACACACACACAGCCTGGGGGAGGAGTAAACGGTGGCTCCAGACACACACACAGCCTGGGGGAGGAGTAAACGGTGGCTCCAGACACACACACAGCCTGGGGGAGGAGTAAACGGTGGCTCCAGACACACACACAGCCTGGGGGAGGAGTAAACGGTGGCTCCAGACACACACACAGCCTGGGGGAGGAGTAAACGGTGGCTCCAGACACACACACAGCCTGGGGGAGGAGTAAACGGTGGCTCTCCACACACACACAGCCTGGGGGAGGAGTAAACGGTGGCTCTCCACACACACACACACAGCCTGGGGGAGGAGTAAACGGTGGCTCCAGACACACACACACCCTGGGGGAGGAGTAAACGGTGGCTCCAGACACACACACAGCCTGGGGGAGGAGTAAACGGTGGCTCCAGACACACACACAGCCTGGGGGAGGAGTAAACGGTGGCTCCAGACACACACACAGCCTGGGGGAGGAGTAAACGGTGGCTCCAGACACACACAGACAGCCTGGGGGAGGAGTAAACGGTGGCTCCAGACACACACACAGCCTGGGGGAGGAGTAAACGGTGGCTCCAGACACACACACAGCCTGGGGGAGGAGTAAACGGTGGCTCCAGACACACACACAGCCTGGGGGAGGAGTAAACGGTGGCTCCAGACACACACACAGCCTGGGGGAGGAGTAAACGGTGGCTCCAGACACACACACAGCCTGGGGGAGGAGTAAACGGTGGCTCTCCACACACACACAGCCTGGGGGAGGAGTAAACGGTGGCTCTCCCCACACACACGTTTCCCCGCCTGGGGGAGGAGTAAACGGTGGCTCCAGACACACACACAGCCTGGGGGAGGAGTAAACGGTGGCTCCAGACACACACACAGCCTGGGGGAGGAGTAAACGGTGGCTCCAGACACACACACAGCCTGGGGGAGGAGTAAACGGTGGCTCCAGACACACACACAGCCTGGGGGAGGAGTAAACGGTGGCTCCAGACACACACACAGCCTGGGGGAGGAGTAAACGGTGGCTCCAGACACACACACAGCCTGGGGGAGGAGTAAATGGTGGCTCCAGACACACACACAGCCTGGGGGAGGAGTAAACGGTGGCTCTCCACACACACACAGCCTGGGGGAGGAGTAAACGGTGGCTCTCCACACACACACACAGCCTGGGGGAGGAGTAAACGGTGGCTCCAGACACACACACAGCCTGGGGGAGGAGTAAACGGTGGCTCCAGACACACACACAGCCTGGGGGAGGAGTAAACGGTGTCTCCAGACACACACACAGCCTGGGGGAGGAGTAAACGGTGGCTCCAGACACACACACAGCCTGGGGGAGGAGTAAACGGTGTCTCCAGACACACACACAGCCTGGGGGAGGAGTAAACGGTGGCTCCAGACACACACACAGCCTGGGGGAGGAGTAAACGGTGGCTCCAGACACACACACAGCCTGGGGGAGGAGTAAACGGTGGCTCCAGACACACACACAGCCTGGGGGAGGAGTAAACGGTGGCTCTCCACACACACACAGCCTGGGGGAGGAGTAAACGGTGGCTCCAGACACACACACAGCCTGGGGGAGGAGTAAACGGTGGCTCCAGACACACACACAGCCTGGGGGAGGAGTAAACGGTGGCTCCAGACACACACACAGCCTGGGGGAGGAGTAAACGGTGGCTCCAGACACACACACAGCCTGGGGGAGGAGTAAACGGTGGCTCCAGACACACACACAGCCTGGGGGAGGAGTAAACGGTGGCTCTCCACACACACACAGCCTGGGGGAGGAGTAAACGGTGGCTCTCCACACACACACACACAGCCTGGGGGAGGAGTAAACGGTGGCTCCAGACACACACACACCCTGGGGGAGGAGTAAACGGTGGCTCCAGACACACACACAGCCTGGGGGAGGAGTAAACGGTGGCTCCAGACACACACACAGCCTGGGGGAGGAGTAAACGGTGGCTCCAGACACACACACAGCCTGGGGGAGGAGTAAACGGTGGCTCCAGACACACACAGACAGCCTGGGGGAGGAGTAAACGGTGGCTCTCCACACACACACACACAACACACACCACACACACAGCCTGGGGGAGGAGTAAACGGTGGCTCCAGACACACACACAGCCTGGGGGAGGAGTAAACGGTGGATCCAGGGGAGGGATTACTGTGGTACACTTGACTATACACAGAGAACACACACACACACACACACACACACACACACACACACACACACACGAAGCAGCTTGAGAACTACAGCAGAACAGGAACCTGAAAGAATCCCCCCAGAAATTAGCCTCAACTTGTACACTACAACGAAGCCATTTTTGTCTCCTTCTCTCCTGGTGTTTGATCAGAGTAGAATAGAGCCTCCCAGCTGGCAGAGAAACACCGCCTCTGAACACACACTTTCATTTACTATTAGTCAGATTTACGTAAGGCTAGTGGCTAGCTGAGTGAGGGGTTTTATGTAAGGCTAGTGGCTAGCTGAGTGAGGGGTTTTATGTAAGGCTAGTGGCTAGCTGAGTGAGGGGTTTTATGTAAGGCTAGTGGCTAGCTGAGTGAGGGGTTTATGTAAGGCTAGTGGCTAGCTGAGTGAGGGGTTTATGTAAGGCTAGTGGCTAGCTGAGTGAGGGGTTTATGTAAGGCTAGTGGCTAGCTGAGTGAGGGGTTTATGTAAGGCTAGTGGCTAGCTGAGTGAGGGGTTTTATGTAAGGCTAGTGGCTAGCTGAGTGAGGGGTTTATGTAAGGCTAGTGGCTAGCTGAGTGAGGGGTTTTATGTAAGGCTAGCTGAGTGAGGGGTTTATGTAAGGCTAGTGGCTAGCTGAGTGAGGGGTTTATGTAAGGCTAGCGGCTAGCTGAGTGAGGGGTTTATGTAAGGCTAGTGGCTAGCTGAGTGAGGGGTTTATGTAAGGCTAGTGGCTAGCTGAGTGAGGGGTTTTATGTAAGGCTAGCGGCTACCTGAGTGAGGGGTTTATGTAAGGCTAGCAGCTAGCTGAGTGAGGGGTTTTATGTAAGGCTAGTGGCTAGCTGAGTGAGGGGTTTTATGTAAGGCTAGCGGCTAGCTGAGTGAGGGGTTTATGTAAGGCTAGCGGCTAGCTGAGTGAGGGGTTTTATGTGAGGCTAGTGGCTAGCTGAGTGAGGGGTTTATGTAAGGCTAGTGGCTAGCTGAGTGAGGGGTTTTATGTAAGGCTAGTGGCTAGCTGAGTGAGGGGTTTATGTAAGGCTAGTGGCTAGCTGAGTGAGGGGTTTTATGTAAGGCTAGTGGCTAGCTGAGTGAGGGGATTATGTAAGGCTAGTGGCTAGCTGAGTGAGGGGTTTATGTAAGGCTAGTGGCTAGCTGAGTGAGGGGTTTATGTAAGGCTAGTGGCTAGCTGAGTGAGGGGTTTTATGTAAGGCTAGTGGCTAGCTGAGTGAGGGGTTTATGTAAGGCTAGTGGCTAGCTGAGTGAGGGGTTTTATGTAAGGCTAGCTGAGTGAGGGGTTTATGTAAGGCTAGTGGCTAGCTGAGTGAGGGGTTTATGTAAGGCTAGCGGCTAGCTGAGTGAGGGGTTTATGTAAGGCTAGTGGCTAGCTGAGTGAGGGGTTTATGTAAGGCTAGTGGCTAGCTGAGTGAGGGGATTATGTAAGGCTAGCGGCTACCTGAGTGAGGGGTTTATGTAAGGCTAGCAGCTAGCTGAGTGAGGGGTTTTATGTAAGGCTAGTGGCTAGCTGAGTGAGGGGTTTTATGTAAGGCTAGCGGCTAGCTGAGTGAGGGGTTTATGTAAGGCTAGCGGCTAGCTGAGTGAGGGGTTTTATGTGAGGCTAGTGGCTAGCTGAGTGAGGGGTTTATGTAAGGCTAGTGGCTAGCTGAGTGAGGGGTTTTATGTAAGGCTAGTGGCTAGCTGAGTGAGGGGTTTATGTAAGGCTAGTGGCTAGCTGAGTGAGGGGTTTTATGTAAGGCTAGTGGCTAGCTGAGTGAGGGGTTTACGTAAGGCTAGTGGCTAGCTGAGTGAGGGGTTTATGCAAGGCTAGTGGCTAGCTGAGTGAGGGGTTTATGTAAGGCTAGTGGCTAGCTGAGTGAGGGGTTTTATGTAAGGCTAGTGGCTAGCTGAGTGAGGGGTTTTATGTAAGGCTAGTGGCTAGCTGAGTGAGGGGTTTATGTAAGGCTAGTGGCTAGCTGAGTGAGGGGTTTATGTAAGGCTAGCTGAGTGAGAGGTTTTATGTAAGGCTAGTGGCTAGCTGAGTGAGGGGTTTATGTAAGGCTAGTGGCTAGCTGAGTGAGGGGTTTTATGTAAGGCTAGTGGCTAGCTGAGTGAGGGGTTTATGTAAGGCTAGTGGCTAGCTGAGTGAGGGGTTTATGTAAGGCTAGTGGCTAGCTGAGTGAGGGGTTTATGTAAGGCTAGTGGCTAGCTGAGTGAGGGGTTTTATGTAAGGCTAGTGGCTAGCTGAGTGAGGGGTTTTATGTAAGGCTAGTGGCTAGCTGAGTGAGGGGATTATGTAAGGCTAGCGGCTACCTGAGTGAGGGGTTTATGTAAGGCTAGCAGCTAGCTGAGTGAGGGGTTTTATGTAAGGCTAGCTGAGTGAGGGGTTTTATGTAAGGCTAGCGGCTAGCTGAGTGAGGGGTTTTATGTAAGGCTAGCGGCTAGCTGAGTGAGGGGTTTTATGTAAGGCTAGTGGCTAGCTGAGTGAGGGGTTTATGTAAGGCTAGTGGCTAGCTGAGTGAGGGGTTTTATGTAAGGCTAGTGGCTAGCTGAGTGAGGGGTTTATGTAAGGCTAGTGGCTAGCTGAGTGAGGGGTTTTATGTAAGGCTAGTGGCTAGCTGAGTGAGGGGTTTATGTAAGGCTAGTGGCTAGCTGAGTGAGGGGTTTATGTACGGCTAGTGGCTAGCTGAGTGAGGGGTTTTATGTAAGGCTAGTGGCTAGCTGAGTGAGGGGTTTTATGTAAGGCTAGTGGCTAGCTGAGTGAGGGGTTTATGTAAGGCTAGTGGCTAGCTGAGTGAGGGGTTTTATGTAAGGCTAGTGGCTAGCTGAGTGAGGGGTTTATGTAAGGCTAGTGGCTAGCTGAGTGAGGGGTTTTATGTAAGGCTAGTGGCTAGCTGAGTGAGGGGTTTTATGTAAGGCTAGTGGCTAGCTGAGTGAGGGGTTTATGTAAGGCTAGTGGCTAGCTGAGTGAGGGGTTTATGTAAGGCTAGTGGCTAGCTGAGTGAGGGGTTTTATGTAAGGCTAGTGGCTAGCTGAGTGAGGGGTTTTATGTAAGGCTAGCTGAGTGAGAGGTTTTATGTAAGGCTAGTGGCTAGCTGAGTGAGGGGTTTATGTAAGGCTAGTGGCTAGCTGAGTGAGGGGTTTATGTAAGGCTAGTGGCTAGCTGAGTGAGGGGTTTTATGTAAGGCTAGCTGCGTGAGAGGTTTTATGTAAGGCTAGTGGCTAGCTGAGTGAGGAGTTTATGTAAGGCTAGTGGCTAGCTGAGTGAGGGGTTTTATGTAAGGCTAGTGGCTAGCTGAGTGAGGGTTTTATGTAAGCCTAGCGGCTAGCTGAGTGAGGGGTTTTATGTAAGGCTAGCGGCTAGCTGAGTGAGGGGTTTTATGCCTTAGCTAGCGGCTAGCTGAGTGCCTCTGACAACCATTAGGAATTAATTGCACCTCAGTGGGAAATGATTCCTGCTGCCCTGAGAATTACATTACATCCAGTAGCCGACAACCAACAGGGATATTTTCCAGCTGTTCAGTAGCCAGAGGTGAGGGGCCCAACCCAGTGAGGGGTTTATGTACGGCTAGTGGCTAGCTGAGTGAGGGGTTTTATGTAAGGCTAGTGGCTAGCTGAGTGAGGGGTTTTATGTAAGGCTAGTGGCTAGCTGAGTGAGGGGTTTATGTAAGGCTAGTGGCTAGCTGAGTGAGGGGTTTTATGTAAGGCTAGTGGCTAGCTGAGTGAGGGGTTTATGTAAGGCTAGTGGCTAGCTGAGTGAGGGGTTTTATGTAAGGCTAGTGGCTAGCTGAGTGAGGGGTTTTATGTAAGGCTAGTGGCTAGCTGAGTGAGGGGTTTTATGTAAGGCTAGCTGAGTGAGAGGTTTTATGTAAGGCTAGTGGCTAGCTGAGTGAGGGGTTTATGTAAGGCTAGTGGCTAGCTGAGTGAGGGGTTTATGTAAGGCTAGTGGCTAGCTGAGTGAGGGGTTTTATGTAAGGCTAGCTGCGTGAGAGGTTTTATGTAAGGCTAGTGGCTAGCTGAGTGAGGAGTTTATGTAAGGCTAGTGGCTAGCTGAGTGAGGGGTTTTATGTAAGGCTAGTGGCTAGCTGAGTGAGGGTTTTATGTAAGCCTAGCGGCTAGCTGAGTGAGGGGTTTTATGTAAGGCTAGCGGCTAGCTGAGTGAGGGGTTTTATGCCTTAGCTAGCGGCTAGCTGAGTGCCTCTGACAACCATTAGGAATTAATTGCACCTCAGTGGGAAATGAATCCTGCTGCCCTGAGAATTACATTACATCCAGTAGCCGACAACCAACAGGGATATTTTCCAGCTGTTCAGTAGCCAGAGGTGAGGGGCCCAACCCAGCCCCTGGCCCCCGGGTTTGGGGGAATAGATCACCCTAGGGGGAATACATTCCATAGAGAGGCATGTTACATATAGAGGGGGAATGAATCCTCCTATAGGGAATAAATCCTCCTATGGGGAATAAATCCTCCTATAGGGAATAAATCTTCATATAGGGAATAAATCCTCCTATAGGGAATAAATCCTCCTATGGGGAATAAATCCTCCTATAGGGAATAAATCCTCCTATAGGGAATAAATCCTCATATAGGGAATAAATCAACCTTAAACCAGGTATTCCCAAACTGGGGTAGGAGAAATGTTATCTCACACTCATTCTTATGTTTAATAAATGTATCGTATAGTGTGTGTGTGTGTGTGTGTGTGTGTGTGTGTGTGTGTGGCAGGCTTACAATGATGGCAAAAAACAACATTTGAGAGTGAGTTGACCCTGGTGCTAGAGGGGGTACAGCTGACCCTGGTGCTAGAGGCGGTACAGCTGGAGGGAAGACATCCCATAAAGAGTCCAGAAACCCCTCCCTGCCATCTAGAACCCAGATATCAACACCACCATTCATTTTCTAGATGTGGAAACCAGAGTGGAGAACCTCAGATCCCAGCCACAGCTACGACACCAGGAAACCATCCTGCTGAGAGGTTATCTGCTCCAAAGAGTATTACTGACACCTATGATCAGGGATGTAGTTTCACCAGGCAATTATCTTCTTCTCACTCTCTCATTCCCTCCCTCCCTCTCTAACTCTCTCACTCCCTCCCTAGCTCTCCCTCCCCCTCTCTATCTCTCCCTATCTCTCTCTCCCTACCATCTCCTCCTCTCTCCCCCCCCTACCTCTCTCTTTCCTCCCTCACTCGGTCTCTCTCCCCCTCTCTCTGCCCCCCCTACCTATCTCTCCTCCTCCTCCTCTCTCCCCCTACCTCTCTCTCTCTCTCCTCCTCCTCCTCCTCCTCTCTCCCATGACAGACATTCATCCTTTAGAGGAGAAGCAGCTCTGACTGAGAATGCCCCGTTCACCCTCGCAGGATCCCGTCTCCCCCACATGGCCCACACCCAACACAGCTGTGAAGAGGGCACAACAGCACCATCTCCCCCTCAGGAGGCTGAAAAGATCTGGCATGAGCCCTCAGATCCTCAAAACGTTCTACATCACAAAGCCCTGTACGTCTGCAGAGACTCTGTGTGCCTCTCTGAGGTGCTGCTGCAGGATCAACACATACCTGTCCTGTCCCAGACATCTACGGCCAGGTACCTTCCCTCAACACATACCTGTCCTGTCCCAGACATCTACGGCCAGGTACCTTCCCTCAACACATACCTGTCCTGTCCCAGACATCTACGGCCAGGCCACTTCCCTCAACACATACCTGTCCCAGACATCTACGGCCAGGTACCTTCCCTCAACACATACCTGTCCCAGACATCTACGGCCAGGTACCTTCCCTCAACACATACCTGTCCTGTCCCAGACATCTACGGCCAGGTACCTTCCCTCAACACATACCTGTCCTGTCCTGTCCCAGACATCTACGGCCAGGTACCTTCCCTCAACACATACCTGTCCTGTCCCAGACATCTATGGCCAGGTACCTTCCCTCAACACATACCTGTCCTGTCCCAGACATCTACGGCCAGGTACCTTCCCTCAACACTACACTATATCCATCCTGCCCTGCCTATCTAAGGTCTTCGAAAGCCAAGTCAACAAACAGGTCACTGACCATCTCGAATCCCACTGTACCTTCTCCGCTGTGCAATCTGGTTTCCGAGCCGGTCACGGGTGTACCTCAGCCACACTCAAGGTACTAAACGATATCATAACCGCCATTGATAAAAGACAGTACTGTGCAGCCGTCTTCATCGACCTTGCCAAGGCTTTCGACTCTGTCAATCACCATATTCTTATCGGCAGACTCAGTAGCCTCGGTTTTTCGGATGACTGCCTTGCCTGGTTCACCAATTACTTTGCAGACAGAGTTCAGTGTGTCAAATCGGAGGGCATGCTGTCCGGTCCTCTGGCAGTCTCTATGGGGGTGCCACAGGGTTCAATTCTCGGGCCGACTCTTTTCTCTGTATACATCAATGATGTTGCTCTTGCTGCGGGCGATTCCCTGATCCACCTCTACGCAGACGACACCATTCTATATACTTTCGGCCCGTCATTGGACACTGTGCTATCTAACCTCCAAACAAGCTTCAATGCCATACAACACTCCTTCCGTG
>NC_092149.1:3605473-3607973 GCF_045791955.1 Oncorhynchus clarkii lewisi | reverse complement strand
TCTCTCCCCCACATATTGGCCAGCCCTTCGACTACTCCATCTATCCACAGGAACAAACTTTAAACCAGCCACTGTCCAACCTGTCCCGTTTACAGCAGAGTGAGAGTGGACTCCCCTCTGGCTCTCAGCTCTGTCCATGTGGTCGGCTAACCTGTGGGTCTTGGACTCCTAGCCTTGCCAGGCATGGAACAACAGTCCATCGATCAGTCTACTGCCCTGCCAGGTCCTCCCTTCAGCTGCTTGGCCCAGCTACTGCCCCATACCTCCCTCCCTCCCTCCCCAACCCAATGGCTTTTTTTCACGTCAACATTGATGTCTCATTATTCATCGTGTCATAACATCATAACAGAACAAAAAAAAAAAGATTCATAATGAATCATGTTTTATTGTTGAGACAAAGCGACTTGGCCTTAATAACGTTTCTGAACGTTACTGGTTTCTCTCCCGTCTCAAACAACTGGCTGAATTAGGACAAGTCATCTGGTACTGGCCCGTTGCACAGCAAAAGGGGTTAACGGCCAATATGAAATGATTATACGCCTTTTCGGTTCCATAAAAGAGGACATTTCAAAAAGCAGCGTTCCTCAGTTCTCTTTGTGATAAATCCAACGCCTTTAATTACGTTTAATTTATTAGAACGTTCCAGACTCCGCCAGTGGTAAACGGAAACAGATTGGTCTTTAGTTTAGTGGGGTTACTCTACGGGACTTCTGATGCGTATCATAGTATAGACCGACTCCCCATTTTCTAACTCAATTGGAATTTGTTTTTCAATTGGCTGGTAAACAATTTGTCGATGGCCCGTTTAGTTCTGAAGACAGCGAACCCATCTCTCAGACAGATTAGAGACTAGGTCACCTGGTTCTGAAGACAGCTAACCCATCTCTCAGACAGATTAGAGACTAGGTCACCTGGTTCTGAAGACAGCGAACCCATCTCTCAGACAGATTAGAGACTAGGTCACCTGGTTCTGAAGACAGCTAACCCATCTCTCAGACAGATTAGAGACTAGGTCACCTGGTTCTGAAGACAGCTAACCCATCTCTCAGACAGATTAGAGACTAGGTCACCTGGTTCTGAAGACAGCGAACCCATCTCTCAGACAGATTAGAGACTAGGTCACCTGGTTCTGAAGACAGCGAACCCATCTCTCAGACAGATTAGAGACTAGGTCACCTGGTTCTGAAAACAGCGAACCCATCTCACAGACAGATTAGAGACTAGAGGTCACCTGGTTCTGAAGACAGCTAACCCATCTCTCAGACAGATTAGAGACTAGGTCACCTGGTTCTGAAGACAGCGAACCCATCTCTCAGACAGATTAGAGACTAGGTCACCTGGTTCTGAAGACAGCGAACCCATCTCTCAGACAGATTAGAGACTAGGTCACCTGGTTCTGAAGACAGCGAACCCATCTCTCAGACAGATTAGAGACTAGGTCACCTGGTTCTGAAGACAGCGAACCCATCTCTCAGACAGATTAGAGACTAGGTCACCTGGTTCTGAAGACAGCGAACCCATCTCTCAGACAGATTAGAGACTAGGTCACCTGGTTCTGAAGACAGCTAACCCATCTCTCAGACAGATTAGAGACTAGGTCACCTGGTTCTGAAGACAGCTAACCCATCTCTCAGACAGATTAGAGACTAGAGGTCACCTGGTTCTGAAGACAGCGAACCCATCTCTCAGACAGATTAGAGACTAGGTCACCTGGTTCTGAATACAGCTAACCCATCTCTCAGACAGATTAGAGACTAGGTCACCTGGTTCTGATAACAGGGGGGTAACACATCAGACAGGGGGAAAGGGGCTGGGGTTTGTGGGTAATGTGCTGGAGGTTTCAGGTTGTCAGAAGCATTAAGACATAAGAGAGATGAGACGACACAGAGAGACTACAGATCCAGCTACATAACAACCGACTACGCAGTTTATCCACATATCCAAGGAGCAGCAGGACCGGACTACTGTAATCATGGCTACCGTTGTGACGAGAGAGAGAGAGAGAGAGAGAGAGACAGAGAGAGAGAGAGAGAGGTAGAGAGAGAGAGAGGTAGAGAGACAGAGAGAGAGACACAGCGAGACAGAGAGACAGAGAGAGAGAGAGAGAGAGACAGAGAGAGAGAGAGAGAGAGAGGCAGAGAGAGAGAGAGAGGTAGAGAGAGACAGAGAGAAGAGAGAGAGAGAGAGAGAGACAGAGAGAGAGAGAGAGAGAGAGAGAGAGAGAGACAGAGAGAGACAGAGAGAGAGACAGAGAGAGAGAGAGAGAGAGAGAGAGAGAGAGAGAGAGAGAGAGAGAGAGAGAGAGAGAGAGAGAGAGAACTCCAAATAGCTGTTGTTGTCTCGGGACTCATAAAAGAGGACTGCAGTCTCTCTGCGTCCTACGGAAACTAGAAGCTAGATGGGATCACATCGGCAGTACGGTAGACTCTAACCCCCTGATTGGTTCCCCATTCTAACTAATGAAGTGTTCAGTATATGTCTCTGGCGTTTAACAGGTTTG
>NC_092149.1:3590473-3600473 GCF_045791955.1 Oncorhynchus clarkii lewisi | reverse complement strand
CTGGAAGACGGAGGACAACTGAACGTCTCCACAGGTCTGGAAGACGGAGGACAACTGAACGTCTCCACAGGTCTGGAAGACGGAGGACAACTGGACGTCCACACAGGTCTGGAAGACGGAGGACAACTGGACGTCTCCACAGGTCTGGAAGACGGAGGACAACTGAACGTCTCCACAGGTCTGGAAGACGGAGGACAACTGGACACAAAAGGGACTGTAAATGAAGGCAAACCTTTGTTGTGCGTTTTGTTTCTACGATGACTGTCCATAACAGTCCAAAACACTGAGTCACCTGGACATAAACAAATGTCCACACGTCCATTTTGAGATGCTTACTGGACTCTATTTCATATAAACGTCACGTATAAAGAAGGCTTTGAGATGACCTCATGAGAGGAGAAAGAAGAATTCACCAGATTCGGAAAAGTTCCAGAAGAAACTAGTTTGATCTCTTTTAACGGTGATGTGTCTTTCCAGCCGGGAACACCTCCCAGAATGCTCTCTGTCTCTGGCTGGCACTAAAAAAAAAAAAGGCAACTGAACACACTGCTCCTCCTCTCTCCTGAAGCATCATGGGAACTCTGGGCTTCAAGGTGTCACTTACTCTGGTCGTAGTAACAGATCAGGTCACACCGACCCACAGGCCTCATCCACCATGACTCCTTCCATCCCACCGGAGAGGGTAGCAATCCACCTTCAAAATATGTCCCCCCCCCCCCCCCCCCTCCAAGTCCACCTCTGTCTCCTGTACCACACATGCACTGAAGGACAATAGCAGAATATGTCCCCCCCCCCCCTACAAGGAGACAGGAGGTAGGACTGATCACATGACCTGTTGGGGACTTCAGTAATGTGGACTAGACTTTGGGACGGGAGGTAGGACTGATCACATGACCTGTTGGGGACTTCAGTAATGTGGACTAGACTTTGGGACGAGAGGGAGGACTGATCACATGACCTGTTGAGGACTTCAGTAATGTGGGCTAGACTTTGGGACGGGAGGTAGGACTGATCACATGACCTGTTGGGGACTTCAGTAATGTGGACTAGACTTTGGGACAGGAGGTAGGACTGATCACATGACCTGTTGAGGACTTCTGTAATGTGGACTAGACTTTGGGACAGGAGGTAGGACTGAGGACTTCTGTAATGTGGACTAGACTTTGGGACAGGAGGTAGGACTGAGGACTTCAGTAATGTGGACTAGACTTTGGGACAGGAGGTAGGACTGAGGACTTCTGTAATGTGGACTAGACGTTGGGACAGGAGGTAGGACTGAGGACTTCAGTAATGTGGACTAGGTGTTGGGACAGGAGGGAGGACTGATGACCTGTTGAGGACTTCAGTAATGTGGACTAGACGTTGGGACGAGAGGTAGATGACCTAACTGGTCTGAAGAACCAGAGGTTTCCTCTACCGTACCAGCTGGCGTATTGTAGCGATAGAGGCGTCAGACTTACCAGAGGAGTTACGGCCGTCGACCCCGTGCTGAGGTATCTGTACTGAGAAGGTCAGGAGGTCAGGGGCCAGCAGGGACTCAGGTTTACGGATCTCATTGAGCCAGCGACTCTGGTGAAGCTCTTTAGTGTCAGATGGACCCTGGAGCAGAGGAACCAGCTTCTCCTTCATACCCTCTGGTGAACCTGGAGAGAAGGAGGAGGAGGAGGAGGAGGAGGAGAAGAAGGAGGAGAAGTAGAAGGAGGAGGAGAAGGAGGAGGATGAGAAGGAGAAGGAGGATGAGAAGGAGGATGAGAAGGAGGAGGAAGAGGAGGAGGAGGAGAAGGAGGAGGAGGAGAAGAAGGAGGAGGAGAAGGAGGAGGAGGAGGAGGAGAAGGAGGAGGAGAAGGAAGAGGAGAAGGAAGAGGAGAAGGAGGAGGAGGAGAAGGAGGAGGAGAAGGAGGAGGAGAAGGAGGAGGAGGAGAAGGAGGAGAAGGAGGAGGAAAAGGAGGAGGAGAAGGAGAAGGAGGAGAAGGAGGAGAAGGAGGAGGACGAGGAGGAGGAGAGACAATGTAACTACATCGGTCTGGATCTAGAGAAAGTGAATTTCAAATTGATTCTACAAGTAGAGCAGTCCTAAAGGTGACCTGCTGATGAACTGCTCTGGGTCTGTCAGCTATAGTGGTGATATGGAGATCTCTGTGTGGACAGGAAGCCATTCTGTTTCGGACATCAGAGAATGAGAAAAAGCCCCGATCTCAATGACAAGAGGCCCCTCTGAGACCAGCGGTGACGACACACAGACTAAACATTTGGACCCAAGTCCAGGCAGGACTGAGTCAGTGTGTTAAATGTGAAAGAGAAGAGTCTCGGTGTAGGGGCGGTGTAGGGGCGGTGTAGGGGCGGTGTAGGGGCGGTGTAGGGGCGGTGTAGGGGCGGTGTAGGGGCGGCGTAGGGGCGGCGTAGGGGCGGCGTAGGAGCGGTGTAGGGGCGGTGTAGGGGGTAAAGGCAGTAAAGTTTAACAGGGCACAGCTGCACACACCTGGGGTCCTGGCACACACTTTAACAGCTCCCACGGTCCCTCCGACGCAGTTCCCCGTGGCTCTGCTGCAGAACTTCAGCTCCACGTTCTGGACCGAGGCCTCCAGGGTCGGAGGAGGAGGAGGAGACGGAGACTTCACACCTAATAAAAACAACGACTGATAATGAAGTAGGTAGCGGCGCCGATCTGGTGGAGGTTGAAACGCTGCTGCTGCTTCGTTAAAACTATGGAGCGGATCTCTGGACCCTTCAGGTGTTTCTGGTTACACCTGGACTGGACCTGCTACTCTCTCACAGTACACAGAGAGACTGGACCCTTCAGGTGTTTCTGGTTACACCTGGACTGGACCTGCTACTCTCTCACAGTACACAGAGAGACTGGACCCTGCTACTCTCTCACAGTACACAGAGAGACTGGACCCTGCTACTCTCTCACAGTACACAGAGAGACTGGACCCTTCATGTGTTTCTGGTTACACCTGGAATGGACCTGCTACTCTCTCACAGTACACAGAGAGACTGGACCCTTCAGGTGTTTCTGGTTACACCTGGACTGGACCTGCTACTCTCTCACAGTACACAGAGAGACTGGACCCTTCAGGTGTTTCTGGTTACACCTGGACTGGACCTGCTACTCTCTCACAGTACACAGAGAGACTGGACCCTGCTACTCTCTCACAGTACACAGAGAGACTGGACCCTGCTACTCTCTCACAGTACACAGAGAGGCTGGACCCTGCTACTCTCTCACAGTAAACAGAGAGACTGGACCTGCTACTCTCTCACAGTACACAGAGAGACTGGACCCTTCAGGTGTTTCTGGTTACACCTGGACTGGACCTGCTACTCTCTCACAGTACACAGAGAGACTGGACCCTGCTACTCTCTCACAGTACACAGAGAGACTGGACCCTGCTACTCTCTCACAGTACACAGAGAGACTGGACCCTTCATGTGTTTCTGGTTACACCTGGAATGGACCTGCTACTCTCTCACAGTACACAGAGAGACTGGACCCTTCAGGTGTTTCTGGTTACACCTGGACTGGACCTGCTACTCTCTCACAGTACACAGAGAGACTGGGCTTGCTACTCTCTCACAGTACACAGAGAGACTGGACCCTTCAGGTGTTTCTGGTTACACCTGGACTGGACCTGCTACTCTCTCACAGTACACAGAGAGACTGGACCCTTCAGGTGTTTCTGGTTACACCTGGACTGGACCTGCTACTCTCTCACAGTACACAGAGAGACTGGACCCTGCTACTCTCTCACAGTACACAGAGAGACTGGACCCTGCTACTCTGTCACAGTACACAGAGAGGCTGGACCCTGCTACTCTCTCACAGTAAACAGAGAGACTGGACCTGCTACTCTCTCACAGTACACAGAGAGACTGGACCCTTCAGGTGTTTCTGGTTACACCTGGACTGGACCTGCTACTCTCTCACAGTACACAGAGAGACTGGGCCTGCTACTCTCTCACAGTAAACAGAGAGACTGGACCCTGCTACTCTCTCACAGTACACAGAGAGACTGGACCTGCTACTCTCTCACTGTACACAGAGAGACTGGACCTGCTACTCTCTCACAGTACACAGAGAGACTGGGCCTGCTACTCTCTCACAGTAAACAGAGAGACTGGACCTGCTACTCTCTCACAGTACACAGAGAGACTGGACCTGCTACTCTCTCACAGTACACAGAGAGACTGGACCTGCTACTCTCTCACAGTACACAGAGAGACTGGACCTGCTACTCTCTCACAGTACACAGAGAGACTGGACCCTTCAGGTGTTTCTGGTTACACCTGGACTGGACCTGCTACTCTCTCACAGTACACAGAGAGACTGGGCCTGCTACTCTCTCACAGTACACAGAGAGACTGGACCCTGCTACTCTCTCACAGGACACAGAGAGACTGGACCTGCTACTCTCTCACAGTACACAGAGAGACTGGACCTGCTACTCTCTCACAGTACACAGAGAGACTGGACCCTTCAGGTGTTTCTGGTTACACCTGGACTGGACCGGCTACTCTCTCACAGTACACAGAGAGACTGGACCTGCTACTCTCTCACAGTAAACAGAGAGACTGGACCCTGCTACTCTCTCACAGTACACAGAGAGACTGGACCTGCTACTCTCTCACTGTACACAGAGAGACTGGACCTGCTACTCTCTCACAGTACACAGAGAGACTGGACCCTTCAGGTGTTTCTGGTTACACCTGGACTGGACCGGCTACTCTCTCACAGTACACAGAGAGACTGGGCCTGCTACTCTCTCACAGTACACAGAGAGACTGGACCCTGCTACTCTCTCATAGTAAACAGAGAGACTGGACCCTGGTACTCTCTCACAGTACACAGAGAGACTGGACCCTTCAGGTGTTTCTGGTTACACCTGGACTGGACCTGCTATTCTCTCACAGTGCACAGAGAGACTGGACCTGCTACTCTCTCACAGTACACAGAGAGACTGGACCCTGCTACTCTCTCACAGTACACAGAGAGACTGGACCCTGCTACTCTCTCACAGTACACAGAGAGACTGGACCTGCTACTCTCTCTCTCTGGGCTGCCCTCCACCCCTCCCTCCACCCTCCCTCCCTCCACTCCTCCCTCCCTCCCTCCACTCCTCCCTCCCTCCACTCCTCCCTCCCTCCACTCCTCCCTCCCTCCCTCCACCCCCCCCTCCCTCCACGCCTCCCCTCCCCTCCCTCCCTCCCTCCCTTCCTCCACCCCTCCCTCCATCCATCCCTCCACTCCTCCCCTCCCCTCCCCTCCCCTCCCTCCCTCCCTCCACTCCTCCCTCCCTCCACCCCTCCCTCCCTCCCTCCACTCCTCCACCCCTCCCTCCATCCACCCCTCCCTCCCTCCCTCCACTCCTCCCTCCCTCCACTCCTCCCTCCCTCCACCCCTCCCTCCACTCCTCCCTCCCTCCCTCCACCCCCCCCTCCCTCCACTCCTCCCCTCCCCTCCCTCCATCCACCCCTCCCTCCCTCCCTCCACTCCTCCCTCCCTCCACCCCTCCCTCCCTCCCTCCCTCCACTCCTCCCTCCCTCCCTCCACTCCTCCCTCCCTCCCTCCACCCCCCCCTCCCTCCACTCCTCCCCTCCCCTCCCTCCCTCCCTTCCTCCACCCCTCCCTCCCTCCCTCCACTCCTCCCTCCCTCCCTCCACCCCCCCCTCCCTCCACTCCTCCCCTCCCCTCCCTCCCTCCCTTCCTCCACCCCTCCCTCCCTCCCTCCCGTGTACATTCTTCCAGCCAGGCAGGCGGGCGCTGTCTGAGGAATCGTATAAAACTCTGACACCACCTGTTCCAATAAGGATGTATTGTTCATTCTAACTTCCCATCACAGAGACACGAGGTTTCATTTCCTACCAGCTAGTGTCCAGAGAAGAAGAGTTGTGGCCTGAATCTGACTCTAACCTGCCTGGTGTCTGAAGTAGTAGTCAGTAGTACAGGAACAAGGTGTTGTACTCTAACCTGCCTGGTGTCTGAAGTAGTAGTCAGTAGTACAGGAACAAGGTGTTGTACTCTAACCTGCCTGGTGTCTGAAGTAGTAGTCAGTAGTACAGGAACAAGGTGTTGTACTCTAACCTGCCTGGTGTCTGAAGTAGTAGTCAGTAGTACAGGAACAAGGTGTTGTACTCTAACCTGCCGGGTGTCTGAAGTAGTAGTCAGTAGTACAGGAACAAGGTGTTGTACTCTAACCTGCCGGGTGTCTGAAGTAGTAGTCAGTAGTACAGGAACAAGGTGTTGTACTCTAACCTGCCTGGTGTCTGAAGTAGTAGTCAGTAGTACAGGAACAAGGTGTTGTACTCTAACCTGCCTGGTGTCTGAAGTAGTAGTCAGTAGTACAGGAACAAGGTGTTGTACTCTAACCTGCCTGGTGTCTGAAGTAGTAGTCAGTAGTACAGGAACAAGGTGTTGTACTCTAACCTGCCGGGTGTCTGAAGTAGTAGTCAGTAGTACAGGAACAAGGTGTTGTACTCTAACCTGCCGGGTGTCTGAAGTAGTAGTCAGTAGTACAGGAACAAGGTGTTGTACTCTAACCTGCCTGGTGTCTGAAGTAGTAGTCAGTAGTACAGGAACAAGGTGTTGTACTCTAACCTGCCTGGTGTCTGAAGTAGTAGTCAGTAGTACAGGAACAAGGTGTTGTACTCTAACCTGCCTGGTGTCTGAAGTAGTAGTCAGTAGTACAGGAACAAGGTGTTGTACTCTAACCTGCCTGGTGTCTGAAGTAGTAGTCAGTAGTACAGGAACAAGGTGTTGTACTCTAACCTGCCTGGTGTCTGAAGTAGTAGTCAGTAGTACAGGAACAAGGTGTTGTTTCACTGACGAATGAAATGGAACGTATTTGAGAGGGATACAACGAGACGTTATAGTGTTAAATGACAGGGATAATACTGAGTTAAAGAAGTAGCCTGGTGTCATCCTACCAGAGGGATAATACTGAGTTAAAGAAGTAGCCTGGTGTCATCCTACCAGAGGGATAATACTGAGTTAAAGAAGTAGCCTGGTGTCATCCTACCAGAGGGATAATACTGAGTTAAAGAAGTAGCCTGGTGTCATCCTACCAGAGGGATAATACTGAGTTAAAGAAGTAGCCTGGTGTCATCCTACCAGAGGGATAATACTGAGTTAAAGAAGTAGCCTGGTGTCATCCTACCAGAGGGATAATACTGAGTTAAAGAAGTAGCCTGGTGTCATCCTACCAGAGGGACAATACTGAGTTAAAGAAGTAGCCTGGTGTCATCCTACCAGAGGGATAATACTGAGTTAAAGAAGTAGCCTGGTGTCATCCTGCCAGAGGGATAATACTGAGTTAAAGAAGTAGCCTGGTGTCATCCTACCAGAGGGATAATACTGAGTTAAAGAAGTAGCCTGGTGTCATCCAGCCAGAGGGGTAATACTGAGTTAAAGAAGTAGCCTGGTGTCATCCTACCAGAGGGATAATACTGAGTTAAAGAAATAGCCTGGTGTCATCCAGCCAGAGGGATAATACTGAGTTAAAGAAGTAGCCTGGTGTCATCCTACCAGAGGGATAATACTGAGTTAAAGAAGTAGTCTGGTGTCATCCTACCAGAGGGATAATACTGAGTTAAAGAAGTAGCCTGGTGTCATCCTGCCAGAGGGATAATACTGAGTTAAAGAAGTAGCCTGGTGTCATCCTACCAGAGGGATAATACTGAGTTAAAGAAGTAGCCTGGTGTCATCCAGCCAGAGGGGTAATACTGAGTTAAAGAAGTAGCCTGGTGTCATCCTACCAGAGGGATAATACTGAGTTAAAGAAGTAGTCTGGTGTCATCCTACCAGAGGGATAATACTGAGTTAAAGAACTAGGGATAATACTGAGTTAAAGAAGTAGCCTGGTGTCATCCTACCAGAGGGATAATACTGAGTTAAAGAAGTAGCCTGGTGTCATCCTACCAGAGGGATAATACTGAGTTAAAGAACTAGGGATAATACTGAGTTAAAGAAGTAGCCTGGTGTCATCCTACCAGAGGGATAATACTGAGTTAAAGAAGTAGCCTGGTGTCATCCTGCCAGGGGGTTAGGGGTTGGGGGGGGGGGGTTAAACACAGCTCTCTGATCTGGAAGGGAACCAGTTCATTATTCTGGAACAGTCTCTAGTCTGGACTCCATCCAGGATCAGAGGGTTTATAGAGACAGGAAACCCAAGCAGTTTGGAGTCAGATATCAGATCACCCCCTGCCTCTCCCTCTCCCCTGCCTCTCCCTCTCCACCTCCTACTGCCTCTCCCTCTCCACCTCCTACTCCCTCTCCACCTCCTACTGCTACTTCTCCCTCTCTCTCACGCTCTCCCTGTCCTCCTCTCTCTCCCTCCTCCTCCCTCTCTCTCTCTCGCTCTCCCTCTCTCTACCTCCTCCTCCTCATACTCCTCCCACTCTCTACCTCCTTCTCCTCTACCTCCTCCCTCTCTCCCTACCTCCTCCCTCTTCCACTAGTCCTCCCTGTCCTCCTCTCTCTCCCTCTTCCTCCCTCTCTCTCTCCCTCTTCCTCCCTCTCTCTTTCTCTCCCTCCTCCCTCTTCCACTCCTCCTCCCTGTCCTCCTCACTCCCCCTCCTCATCCTTCTCCTCCCACTCTCTACCTCCTTATCCTACTCCCTTTCTCTCTACCTCCTCCCTCTATCTCTACCTCCTCCCTATCCTCTCTCTACCTCCTTCTCCTCCTCCCTCTCTCTCGACCTCCTTCTCATCCTCCCTCTCTCTCTCTCTACCTCCTCCTCCCTATCCTCTCTCTACCTCCACCTCCCTATCCTCTCTCTACCTCCACCTCCCTATCCTCTCTCCACCTCCCTATCCTCTCTCTACCTCCTTTATCCTCCTCCCTATCCTCCTCCCTGTCCTCATCCACTCCTCCTCCCTGTCCTCCTCCTCCTAGTCTTTCCTCCCTCCATCCCTCCATCTGCTGTGATGGATCACGGTGGTGCAGAAAAGCCATAGGACTTCAAACGCTCCTCTTTAGAGAGCAGAGCAGGGGACTCTACCTCCTCCTCCTTTAAACGCTCCTCTTTAGAGAGCAGAGCAAGGGGACCACTGAGCCACTGCAGCCAGACTGCAGCCAGCCTTTCATCTGGAGACCTGCTCCCAGAGGGGAATACAGAGTCTCTGTCTACACTGGTTAATCCTAATAAATAACCTGGTGGCTGCAGGTGAATGAACGGGAGGGAGGAGGGGATGGACGTTCGGCGCAGCTGGGGAATTACTGGCAATTGGTTGAGTCTGGAGCAAGGGGTTATAGTTAGACTGAGAGGATGGGATTAGACAGGAGGTTATAGTTAGACTGAGAGGATGGGATTAGACAGGAGGTTATAGTTAGATTTAGAGGATGGGATTAGACAGGGGGTTATAGTTAGACTGAGAGGATGGGATTAGACAGGGGGTTATAGTTAGACTGAGAGGATGGGATTAGACAGGAGGTTATAGTTAGATTTAGAGGATGGGATTAGACAGGAGGTTATAGTTAGACTGAGATGATGTCATTAGACAGGAGGTTATAGTTAGATTTAGAGGATGGGATTAGACAGGAGGTTATAGTTAGACTGAGAGGATGGGATTAGACAGGAGGTTATAGTTAGATTTAGAGGATGGGATTAGACAGGGGGTTATAGTTAGACTGAGAGGATGGGATTAGACAGGGGGTTATAGTTAGATTTAGAGGATGGGATTAGACAGGGGGTTATAGTTAGACTGAGAGGATGGGATTAGACAGGGGGTTATAGTTAGATTTAGAGGATGGGATTAGACAGGGGGTTATAGTTAGACTGAGAGGATGGGATTAGACAGGGGGTTATAGTTAGATTTAGAGGATGGGATTAGACAGGGGGTTATAGTTAGACTGAGAGGATGGGATTAGACAGGAGGTTATAGTTAGATTTAGAGGATGGGATTAGACAGGGGGTTATAGTTAGACTGAGAGGATGGGATTAGACAGGGGGTTATAGTTAGACTGAGAGGATGGGATTAGACAGGGGGTTATAGTTAGACTGA
>NC_092149.1:3547973-3585473 GCF_045791955.1 Oncorhynchus clarkii lewisi | reverse complement strand
TAGGGTATAGGGCTGAGGGTTGGGGTATAGGGCTGAGGGTTGGGGTATAGGGCTGAGGTTAGGGTATATGGCTGAGGTTAGGGTATAGGGCTGAGGGTTGGGGTATAGGGCTGAGGGTTGGGGTATAGGGCTAAGGGTTGGGGTATAGGACTAAGGTTAGGGTATAGGGCTGAGGGTTGGGGTATAGGACTAGGGTTGGGGTATAGGGCTGAGGGTTGGGGTATAGGGCTGTTGGTTGGGGTATAGGGCTGAGGGTTGGGGTATAGGACTGAGGGTTGGGGTATAGGACTGAGGGTTGGGTATAGGGCTGAGGGTTGGGGTATAGGACTGAGGGTTGGGGTATAGGGCTGAGGTTAGGGTATAGGGCTGAGGTTAGCGTATAGGGCTGAGGTTAGGGTATAGGGCTGAGGGCTGGGGTATAGGGCTGAGGGTTGGGGTATAGGGCTGAGGGTTGGGGTATAGGACTGAGGTTAGGGTATAGGGCTGAGGGTTGGAGTATAGGACTGAGGTTAGGGTATAGGGCTGAGGGTTGGGGTATAGGGGTGAGGGTTGGGGTATAGGGCTGAGGTTAGGGTATAGGGCTGAGGGTTGGGGTATTGGGCTGAGGGTTGGGGTATAGGGCTGAGGGTTGGGGTATTGGGGTGAGGGTTGGGGTATAGGGCTGAGGTTAGGGTATAGGGCTGAGGGTTGGGGTATAGGGCAGAAGCTAGGGTATAGGGCTGAGGTTAGGGTATAGGGGTGAGGGTTGGGGTATAGGGCTGAGGTTAGGGTATAGGGCTGAGGGTTGGGGTATAGGGCTGAGGGTTGGGTTATAGGGGTGAGGGTTGGGGTAAGGAAGTGAGGGTTGGGGTATAGGGCTGAGGTTAGGGTATAGGGCTGAGGGTTGGGGTATAGGGCTGAGGGTTGGGGTATAGGGCAGAAGCTAGGGTATAGGGCTGAGGTTAGGGTATAGGGCTGAGGTTAGGGTATAGGACTGAGGGTTGGGGTATAGGGCTGAGGGTTGGGGTATAGGGCTGAGGGTTGAGGTATAGGACTGAGGGTTGGGGTATAGGGCTGAGGTTAGGGTATATGACTGAGGTTAGGGTATAGGGCAGAGGTTAGGGTATAGGGCAGAGGTTAGGGTATATGACTGAGGTTAGGGTATCGGGCAGAGGTTAGGGTATAGGGCTGAGGTTAGGGTATATGACAGAGGTTAGGGTATATGACAGAGGTTAGGGTATAGGGCTGAGGGTTGGGGTATAGGGCTGAGGGTTGGGGTATAGGACTGAGGTTAGGGTATAGGACTGAGGTTAGGGTATATCCCTCCCTCCCTTCCCCCCTCCCTCCATCATCCCCTCCCTCCCCTCCCTCCCACCTCCATGCTTAGTTACTACCACATCTTATTTCCTGTGATGGAAACGAGCGAAGGCTCCCCTCAAAGACACACAGAGAATTCTCCTTTACTGACGTTCCTGATATCTTTTAAATATTGTGTTTCAGCTCGGCGTGAGGAGAAGGATGATGGATGGAGAGAGAGGGTGATAAACGACAGGGCTGATCCACCCTGATGAGAGGACTGACGTCAGGCTCGGCTAAGGACCCAGGGGGGCGTAGTGGTGGTGGTGGGGGGGGGGGGGGGTAGAGGAGAACAGCCAGCAGAAAGTTCTTATATCAAGTCCATCTTACCATCTTGCCTTAAAACATGCAAATCCATGTAACTCATCAAATGTGAGACAACAACAAACTTCTGTTCTCCATTGTCCCCCAAGTGTCCACTTCCCTTACTAGGGAGGAACAGAACAGTCCTTCAGAGTACTGAGGAGGGGCGGGGGGGGGGACAGAGAGGAGGAAGGAACAGAACAGTCCTTCAGAGCACTGGGGGGGACAGAGAGGAGGAAGGAACAGAACAGTCTTCAGAGTACTGGGGGGGACAGAGAGGAGGAAGGAACAGAACAGTCTTCAGAGTACTGGGGGGGGACAGAGAGGAGGAAGGAACAGAACAGTCTTCAGAGCACTGGGGGGGACAGAGAGGAGGAAGGAACAGAACAGTCTTCAGAGTACTGGGGGGGACAGAGAGGAGGAAGGAACAGAACAGTCTTCAGAGCACTGAGGGGGGGGGGGGGGGGGGGGCAGAGAGGAGGAAGGAAGGGTTTTGTCTGGATCAACTTAAAGCATCATCATCCTCCTCTAACAGCAGAGAGCGGACCAGTCTGTGGCTCATTGAACTGTTCATTGACGGGACCCGTCTCCCGTTGCAGATTTATTCATCCGTTCTGTCATGTTGACGCGACTTATTCATAACGTCAGAAATAACGTTGCCTCACAAAATGAAAAGTTCGGTCTCTCGTCGTCCCCCCCAACCCCCGGCCGGCCCTGATGTCAGTCCGTGCAGCAGACAAGCAGACAGACAGGCATGAAGTCAGGAGAAACCAATGAGATAGCACTTCAAAGCATGATGGGAGTCTTGAGTGAGAGGCCGGCCCAGCCAGCCTGCGCTGAAACAGACATGTAGAGGGTTTTCATTAAGCTCCTCGTCTCTTCACTGACATTTGTGACAACCACAGACCGCCAGAAATACTGTGGAGAAACTTTACTTTGTAGAACAATGAGTTAGGAAGGACGGACAGAGGATGGAAATACCAGCCAATGAGAAAACAGGCTGGGCCAACAGTCAAAAGAGGGACAGATAGAGGCCCTGTGTTCCTGTAGCTTGTCCTGTAGTGGTACAGACAGAGGACAATAAGTCCTGTGTTCCTGTAGCTTGTCCTGTAGTGGTACAGACAGAGGACAATAAGTCCTGTGTTCCTGTAGCTTGTCCAGACAGAGGACAATAAGTCCTGTGTTCCTGTAGTTTGTCCTGTAGTGTTACAGACAGAGGACATTAAGCCCTGTGTTCCTGTAGCTTGTCCTGTAGTGGTATAGACAGAGAGGACATTAAGCCCTGTGTTCCTGTAGCTTGTCCTGTAGTGTTACAGACAGAGAGGACATTAAACCCTGTGTTCCTGTAGCTTGTCCTGTAGTGTTACAGAGGAGGACATTAAGCCCTGTGTTCCTGTAGCTTGTCCTGTAGTGGTACAGAGGAGGACATTAAGCCCTGTGTTCCTGTAGCTTGTCCTGTAGTGGTACAAAGGAGGACATTAAGCCCTGTGTTCCTGTAGCTTGTCCTGTAGTGGTACAGAGGAGGACATTAAGCCCTGTAGCTTGTAGTCTACTAGACTAGAGGTCTATTATTATCTATTATTATCATAGTGTTAGACTAGAGGTCTATTATTATCATTGTGTTAGACTAGAGGTCTATTATTATCATGCTGTTAGACTAGAGGTCTATTATTATCATGGTGTTAGACTAGAGGTCTATTATTATCATGGTGTTAGACTAGCAGTCTATTATTATCATGGTGTTAGACTAGCAGTCTATTATTATCATGGTGTTAGACTAGAGGTCTATTATTATTATCCCCAGGTCTCTCCCCCTGGTGTCTGGTCTCTCCCCAGGGCCATCCCCCTGGTTTCTGGGCTCTCCCCCTGGTGTCTGGTCTCTCCCCCTGGTTTCTGGTCTCTCCCCAGGTCTCTCCCAATGGTTGCATGTCTCTCCCCCTGGTGTCTGGTCTCTCCCCCTGGTGTCTGGTATCTCCCCCTGGTGTCTGGTCTCTCCCCCTGGTGTCTGGTCTCTCCTCAGGTCTCTCCCCCTGGTTTCTGGTCCATCCCCAGGTCTCTCCCCGTGGTTTCTGGTCTTTCCCCCTGGTTTCTGGTCTCTCCCCCTGGTTTCTGGTCTCGCCCCCCTGGTTTCTGGTCTCTCCCCCTGGTTTCTGGTCTCTCCCCCTGGTTTCAGGTCTCTCCCCCTGGTTTCTGGTCTCTCCCCCTGGTTTCTGGTCTCTCCACCTGGTATCCGGTCCATCCCCAGGTCTCTCCCCCTAGTTTCTGGTCTCTCCCCCTGGTTTCCGGTCCATCCCCAGGTCTCTCCCCCGGGTTTCTGGTCTCTCCCAGTGGTTTATGGTCTCTCACCCTGGTTTCCGGTCCATCCCCAGGTCTCTCCCCCTGGTTTCTGGTCTCTCCCCCTGGTTTCTGGTCTATCCCCAGGTCTCTCCACCTGGTTTCCGGTCCATCCCCAGGTCTCTCCCCCTGGTTTCTGGTCTCTCCCCCTGGTTTCTGGTCTCTCCCCCTGGTGTCTGGTCTCTCCCCAGGTCTCTCCCCCTGGTTTCAGGTCTCTCCCCCTGGTGTCTGGTCTCTCCCCAGGTCTCTCCCCCTGGTTTCAGGTCTCTCCCCCTGGTTTCAGGTCTCTCCCCAGGTCTCTCCCCCTGGTTTCTGGTCTCTCCCCCTGGTTTCTGGTCTCTCCCCCTGGTTTCTGGTCTCTCCCCAGGTCTCTCCCCCTGGTTGCTGGTCCATCCCCAGGTCTCTCCCCCTGGTTTCCGGTCCATCCCCAGGTCTCTCCCCCTGGTTGCAGGTCTCTCCCCCTGGTTTCTGGTCTATCCCCAGGTCTCTCCCCCTGGTTTCTGGTCTCTCCCCCTGGTTTCCGGTCCATCCCCAGGTCTCCCCCCCTGGTTTCTGGTCTCTCCCCCTGGTTTCTGGTCTATCCCGAGGTCTCTCCACCTGGTTTCTGGTCCATCCCCAGGTCTCTACCCCTGGTTTCCGGTCCATCCCCAGGTCTCTCTCCCTGGTTTCTGGTCTCTCCCCCTGGTTTCTGGTCTATCCACCTGGTTTCTGGTCTCCCCCTGGTTTATGGTCTCTCCCCTTGGTTTATGGTCTCTCCCCAGGTCTCTCCCCCTGGTTTCAGGTCTCTCCCCCTGGTTTCTGGTCTCTCCCCCTGGTTTCTGGTCTCTCCCCAGGTCTCTCCCCCTGGTTTCCGGTCCATCCCCAGGTCTCTCCCCCTGGTTTCCGGTCCATCCCCAGGTCTCGCCCCCTGGTTGCAGGTCTCTCCCCAGGTCTCTCCCCCTGGTTTCTGGTCTCTCCCCCTGGTTTCCGGTCCATCCCCAGGTCTCTCCCCCTGGTTTCCGGTCCATCCCCAGGTCTCTCCCCCTGGTTTCTGGTCTCTCCCCAGGTCTCTCCCCCTGGTTTCCGGTCCATCCCCAGGTCTCTCCCCCTGGTTTCCGGTCCATCCCCAGGTCTCGCCCCCTGGTTGCAGGTCTCTCCCCAGGTCTCTCCCCCTGGTTTCTGGTCTCTCCCCCTGGTTTCCGGTCCATCCCCAGGTCTCTCCCCCTGGTTTCTGGTCTCTCCCCCTGGTTTCCGGTCCATCCCCAGGTCTCTCCCCCTGGTTTTTGGTCTCTCCCCCTGGTTTCTGGTCTCTCCCCAGGTCTCTCCCCCTGGTTTCTGGTCCATCCCCAGGTCTCTCCCCCTGGTTTCTGGTCCATCCCCAGGTCTCTCCCCCTGGTTTCTGTTTCTGGTCTCTCCCCCTGGTTTCTGGTCTCTCCCCAGGTCCCTCCCCCTGGTTTCTGGTCTCTCCGCCTGGTTTCTCTCCCCCTGGTTTCTGGTCTCTCCCCCTGGTTTCTGGTCTCTCCCCCTGGTTTCTGGTCCATCCCCAGGTCTCCCCCCCTGGTTTCTGGTCCATCCCCAGGTCTCTCCCCCTGGTTTCTGGTCTCTCTCCCTGGTTTCCGGTCCATTCCCAGGTCTCTCCCCCCTCCTGTTCTTGCCAGGATTCCTCCGCTGCCTCTCCATGCCCAGGTCTCCGTCATGCTAAAGATATGTCACAGCTCGTATATCACCCAGTACCCCAGACCTGGCCAACCAAGACCTGGCCAACCCAGACCTGGCCAACCCAGGCCTGGCCAACCCAGACCTGGCCACCTCCCCCCAGACCTGGCCACCTCCCCCCAGACCTGGCCAACCCAGACCTGGCCACCTCCCCCCAGACCTGGCCAACCCAGACCTGGCCACCTCCCCCCAGGCCTGGCCACCTCCCCCCAGGCCTGGCCACCTCCCCCCAGACCTGGCCACCTCCCCCCAGACATGGCCACCTCCCCCCAGACATGGCCACCTCCCCCCAGACATGGCCACCTCCCCCCAGACATGGCCACCTCCCCCCAGACATGGCCACCTCCCCCAGAGGAGTTGGGTATACTTCCAGTAGAGGAGTTGGGTATACTTCCAGGAGAGGAGTTGGGTATACTTCCAGGAGAGGAGTTGGGTATACTTCCAGGAGAGGAGTTGGGTATACTTCCAGGAGAGGAGTTGGGTATACTTCCAGGAGAGGAGTTGGGTATACTTCCAGGAGAGGAGTTGGGTATACTTCCAGGAGAGGAGTTGGGTATACTACCAGTAGAGGAGTTGGGTATACTTCCAGGAGAGGAGTTGGGTATACTTCCAGGAGAGAAGTTGGGTATACTACCAGGAGAGGAGTTGGGTATACTTCCAGGAGAGGAGTGAACGAACACACACACTGGCTCTCTCGCGCACACACGCACACACACACACACACACACACACACACACACACACACACACACACACACACACACACACACACACACACACACACACACACACACAGTCATCCACTCAGACACACAGATACCTCCCCACAGACCCAGCTCTCTATTTTCATTACACAACCAGACACATAAAGCATGACAGTGTTTTTCCTCCAGAACCCTCCCATTAAAACATATCACTGGTCTCTGAAGGGAGAGGAGACCGCTCGGTGTAATCTGTCACCACAAACCAAGGGAGAGGAGACCGCTCGGTGTAATCTGTCACCACAAACCACAGTCACAGTAGTGTGTGAAGTGAGCAGCACTCAAAGTGCCACTGTAGAGTAAAGCCGTATTCAAACGAGGAGTTCAGGTGGGCCTCCGGGTTTCAGCTGCCCAAGGAAAGGGAATGAGGTGCTCAACAGAAAACAACAACCGCGTAAATCATGATTAGGGGTTTCACTGGGAAATATTTGAGGAAGAAAGGAGTTCGGAGCGCTCAACAAAAGAGGTAGAGATTAATTACTTGTAGTTCACTTTAATCGATATTTCAGGAGGAGTAGAGGTGACTGATGTTTCCTCGTGATCTGATCACCCAGCTCCTATTTATAGCCTAGTGGCCCTATTGAGACACAACAATGGAAGACAATTATAATAATCATATGATTCAAGGTAAATGGCAAATTATAAAGAAGAAGGAGGAAGGGGGAAGGAGAAGAAGAAGGAGGAAGGGGGAAGGAGAAGAAGGAAGGAGACGGAGAAGAAGGAGAAGAAGAAGGAGAAGAAGAAGGAAGGAGACGGAGAAGGAGAAGAAGAAGAAGGAGAAGAAGAAGGAATGAGACGGAGAAGAAGGAGAAGAAGAAGGAAGGAGACGGAGAAGGAGAAGAAGAAGGAAGGAGATGGGGAAGAAGAAGGAAGGAGACGGAGGAGAAGGAGAAGAAGAAGGAAGAAGATGGAGGAGGAGAAGAAGAAGGAAGGAGATGGAGAGGAGAAGAAGAAGGAAGGAGACGGAGGAGAAGGAGAAGAAGAAGGAAGGAGACGGAGAAGGAGAAGGAAGGAGATAGAGAAGAAGAAGGAAGGAGACGGAGGAGAAGAAGAAGGAAGGAGACGGAGGAGAAGAAGGAAGGAGACGAAGGAGAAGAAGGAAGGAGACGGAGATGAAGGAGAAGAAGAAGGAAGGAGAAGAAGGAAGGAGAAGAAGGAGAAGAAGAAGGAAGGAGACGGAGAAGAAGAAGGAAGGAGACGTAGAAGAAGGAGAAGAAGAAGGAAGGAGACGGAGAAGGAAGGAGACGGAGAAGAAGGAGAAGAAGAAGGAGAAGAAGAAGGAAGGAGACGGAGAAGAAGGAGAAGAAGAAGGAAGGAGACGTAGAAGAAGGAGAAGAAGAAGGAAGGAGACGGAGAAGGAAGGAGACGGAGAAGAAGGAGAAGAAGAAGGCGAAGAAGAAGGAAGGAGACGGAGAAGAAGAAGGAAGGAGACGTAGAAGAAGGAGAAGAAGAAGGAAGGAGACGGAGGAGAAGGAGAAGAAGAAGGAAGGAGACGTAGAAGAAGGAGAAGAAGAAGGAAGGAGACGGAGAAGAAGGAGAAGAAGAAGGAAGGAGACGGAGAAGAAGGAGAAGAAGAGGAAGGAGACGGAGGAGAAGGAGAAGAAGAAGGAAGGAGACGGAGGAGAAGGAGAAGAAGAAGGAAGGAGACGGAGAATAATAAAATGTATGAAAAATGAAACATTAATATTTAACATGCCGAGTCTTTCTGGGTCAGTCCTCAGGGCCGAGTCTTTCTGGGTCAGTCCTCAGGGGTGAGTCTTTCTGGGTCAGTCCTCAGGGCCGAGTCTTTCTGGGTCAGTCCTCAGGGGTGAGTCTTTCTGGGTCAGTCCTCAGGGGTGAGTCTTTCTGGGTCAGTCCTCAGGGGTGAGTCTTTCTGGGTCAGTCCTTAGGGGTGAGTCTTTCTGGGTCAGTCCTCAGGGCCGAGTCTTTCTGGGTCAGTCCTCAGGGGTGAGTCTTTCTGGGTCAGTCCTCAGGGCCGAGTCTTTCTGGGTCAGTCCTCAGGGGTGAGTCTTTCTGGGTCAGTCCTCAGGGGTGAGTCTTTCTGGGTCAGTCCTCAGGGCCGAGTCTTTCTGGGTCAGTTCTCAGGGGTGAGTCTTTCTGGGTCAGTCCTCAGGGGTGAGTCTTTCTGGGTCAGTCCTCAGGGGTGAGTCTTTCTGGGTCAGTCCTCAGGGGTGAGTCTTTCTGGGTCAGTCCTCAGGGGTGAGTCTTTCTGGGTCAGTCCTCAGGGGTGAGTCTTTCTGGGTCAGTCCTCAGGGGTGAGTCTTTCTGGGTCAGTCCTCAGGGTTGAGTCTTTCTGGGTCAGTCCTCAGGGCCGAGTCTTTCTGGGTCAGTCCTCAGGGGTGAGTCTTTCTGGGTCAGTCCTCAAGGGTGAGTCTTTCTGGGTCAGTCCTCAGGGCCGAGTCTTTCTGGGTCAGTCCTCAGGGGTGAGTCATTCTGGGTCAGTCCTCAGGGCCGAGTCTTTCTGGGTCAGTCCTCAGGGCCGAGTCTTTCTGGGTCAGTCCTCAGGGGTGAGTCTTTCTGGGTCAGTCCTCAGGGCCGAGTCTTTCTGGGTCAGTCCTCAGGGGTGAGTCTTTCTGGGTCAGTCCTCAGGGCCGAGTCTTTCTGGGTCAGTCCTCAGGGCCGAGTCTTTCTGGGTCAGTCCTCAGGGGTGAGTCTTTCTGGGTCAGTCCTCAGGGGTGAGTCTTTCTGGGTCAGTCCTCAGGGCCGAGTCTTTCTGGGTCAGTCCTCAGGGCCGAGTCTTTCTGGGTCAGTCCTCAGGGCCGAGTCTGTCTGGGTCAGTCCTCAGGGGTGAGTCTTTCTGGGTCAGTCCTCAGGGGTGAGTCTTTCTGGGTCAGTCCTCAGGGCCGAGTCTTTCTGGGTCAGTCCTCAGGGGTGAGTCTTTCTGGGTCAGTCCTCAGGGGTGAGTCTTTCTGGGTCAGTCCTCAGGGGTGAGTCTTTCTGGGTCAGTCCTCAGGGCCGAGTCTTTCTGGGTCAGTCCTCAGGGGTGAGTCTTTCTGGGTCAGTCCTCAGGGGTGAGTCTTTCTGGGTCAGTCTTCAGGGGTGAGTCTTTCTGGGTCAGTCCTCAGGGGTGAGTCTTTCTGGGTCAGTCCTCAGGGGTGAGTCTTTCTGGGTCAGTCCTCAAGGGTGAGTCTTTCTGGGTCAGTCCTCAGTGGTGAGTCTTTCTGGGTCAGTCTTCAAGGGTGAGTCTTTCTGGGTCAGTCCTCAGAGGTGAGTCTTTCTGGGTCAGTCCTCAGGGGTGAGTCTTTCTGGGTCAGTCTTCAAGGGTGAGTCTTTCTGGGTCAGTCCTCAGGGGTGAGTCTTTCTGGGTCAGTCCTCATGGGTGAGTCTTTCTGGGTCAGTCTTTAGCGGTGAGTCTTTCTGGGTCAGTTTTTAGCGGTGAGTCTTTCTGGGTCAGTCAGTCTTTAGCGGTGAGTCTTTTTGGGTCAGTCCTCAGTGGTGAGTCTTTCTGGGTCAGTCCTCAGTGGTTCTGTCTTTCTGGGTCAGTCTCCAAGAGCTTTCCACACCTGGATTGTACAACATTTATTTATTTCTTCAAGCTCGATCAAGTTGGTTGTTGATCATTGACAGCCATTTGCCAGCCATTTTTAAGTCTTGCCATAGATTTACAAGCAGATTTAAGTCAACTGTAATTGGGCAACTCAGGAACATTCATTGTCTTCTTGGTAAGTAACTCCTGTGGATGTTTGGCCTTGTGTTTTAGGTTATTGTCCTGCTGGAAGGTCTCCCAGTGTCTGTTGGAAAGCAGACTGAAGCAGGTTTTCCTCAAGGATTTTCCTCTGTGATTAACTCTATTCCGTATCTTTTTATTATTTAAAACCCCCCTAGTCCTTGCCGATGACAAGCATACCCATAACATGATGAAGCCACCACCTCGCTTGAACATATTTAGAGTGATACTCAGTGGTGTGTTGTATTTACCCCAAACATTACACTTTGTATTCAGGACATGAAGTGACATTGTTTTACAGTTTTAATTTTAGTCCCTTATTGCAAACAGGATGCATGTTTTGGAATATGTTTTATTCTGTACAGACTTCCTTCTTTTCCCTCTGTAAATTAGGTTAGTGTTGTGGAGTAACTACAATGTTGTCGATCCCATCCTCAGTTTTCTCCTATCACAGTCATTAAACTCATTAACTGTTTTAAAGAAAACATTGGCCTCATGGTGAAATCCCAGAGTGGTTTCCTTCCTCTCCGGCAACTGAGTTAGGAAGGACACCTGTATCTTGGTAGTGACTGGGTGAATTGATACACCATCCAAAGTGTAATTAAGAACACAATACACAAAGGGATATTCAATGTCTGCTTTTTTCTTTTACCCATCTACCAATCGGTGCCCTTCTTTGTGAGGCATTGGAAAACCTCCCTGGTCTTTGTGGTTGAATCTGTGTTTGAAATTGACTGCTCGACTGAGGGCCATAACAGATAATTAATTATATGTTGGGGTACAGAGAGGAGGTAGTCATGTAAAACACTATTATTGAACACAGAGCCCAATACAACTTAAAATGTGACATGTTAAACACGTGTTTGACTCCTTAACTTATTTACGCCATAACAAAGGGATTGAATACTTGTACTTTTTATACGGAGACTTGATTACACACAGGTGGATTGTATTTATCATCATTAGTCATTTAGGTCAACATTGGATCATTCAGAGATCCTCACTGAACTTCTGGAGAGAGTTTGCTGCACTGAAAGTAAAGGGGCTGAATAATTTTGCACGCCCAATTTTTCAGTTTTTGATTTGTTAAAAAAGTTTGAAATATCCAATAAATGTCGTTCCACTTCATGATTGTGTCCCACTTGTTGTTGATTCTTCACAAAAAAATACAGTTTTATATCTTTATGTTTGAAGCCTGAAATGTGGCAAAAGGTCGCAAAGTTCAAGGGGGCCGAATACTTTCGCAAGGCACTGTACACATGGGTGATTACTTGAATACTGTCTGAAGGCTCTGTAAATACACACGGGTGATTACTTGAATACTGTCTGAAGGCTCTGTAAATACACACAGAGACATAAAAGAATCAAGGCCACATTATAGAATCAAGACCACATTATATAATCAAGGCCACAGTATAGAATCAAGGCCACATTATAGAATCAAGGCCACATTATAGAATCAAGGCCACATTATAGAATCAAGGCCACATTATAGAATCAAGGCCACATTATAGAATCAAGGCCACATCATAGAATCAAGGCCACATCATAGAATCAAGGCCACATCATAGAATCAAGGCCACATTATAGAATCAAGGCCACAGTGTCTAAGGAGTTACTGCCAAGACGCCTCTGTTTGTTTCAGTTGACATACCACGTCGTCTCCTCTTAGTGACGTGTGGACGAGGTTCATGACTACAAAAGCACAAGGGAGGAAGGTGAGCCATGGCTGGCAATAGTATTGTAGTATTCAAACCGCAGCTGTAAATTACAGTAAGCAGCATTCAAACCGCCACTGTAAATTACAGTAAGCCGTATTCAAACCTCCACTGTAAATTACAGTAAGCAACATACAAACTGCCACTAAATTACAGTAATCAGCATTCAAACCGCAACTGTAAATTACAGTAAGCATCATTCAAACCGTCGCTGTTAATAAGAGAGCAGCATTCAAACATCCACTGTAAATTACAGTAAGCAGCATTCAAACCGCCACTGTAAATTACAGTAAGCAGCATTCAAACCACCACTGTAAATTACAGTAAGCAGCATTCAAACAGCCACTGTAAATTACAGTAAGCAGCATTCAAACAGCCACTGTAAATTACAGTAAGCAGCATTCAAACCGTCACTGTAAATTACAGTAAGTAGCATTCAAACAGCCACTGTATAGTAAGCACCATTCAAACGCCAATGTAAATTACAGTAAGCAGCATTCAAACAACAACTGTAAATTACAGTAAGGAACATTCAAACAGTCACTGTAAATTAGAGAGCAGAATTCAAACTACCACTGTAAAGTAAGCAGCATTCAAACACCATTGTAAATAACAGTAAGCAGCATTCAAACTATCACTGTAAAAAGTAAGTAGAATTCAAACCACCACTGTAAGGTGAGCAGTATTCAAACTAGAAGTGTAAAGTAAAACCTATTCAAACTGCACTAAGTCGGCAGTATTCAAACTGCACTAAGTCGGCAGTATTCAAACTGCACTAAGTCGGCAGTATTCAAACTGCACTAAGTCGGCAGTATTCAAACTGCACTAAGTCGGCAGTATTCAAACTGCACTAAGTCGGCAGTATTCAAACTGCACTAAGTCGGCAGTATTCAAACTGCACTAAGTCGGCAGTATTCAAACTGCACTAAGTCGGCAGTATTCAAACTGCACTAAGTCGGCAGTATTCAAACTGCACTAAGTCGGCAGTATTCAAACTGCACTAAGTCGGCAGTATTCAAACTGCACTAAGTCGGCAGTATTCAAACTGCACTAAGTCGGCAGTATTCAAACTGCACTAAGTCGGCAGTATTCAAACTGCACTAAGTCCTGCAGTAAGTCGGCAGTATTCAAACTGCAGTAAGTCGACAGTATTCAAACTGCACTAAGTCCTGCAGTAAGTGGGCAGTATTCAAACTGCACTAAGTCGGCAGTATTCAAACTGCACTAAGTCGTCAGTATTCAAACTACAGTAAGTTGGCAGTATTCAAACTGCACTAAGTCGGCAGTATTCAAACTACACTAAGTCGGCAGTATTCAAACTGCACTAAGTCGGCAGTATTCAAACTGCACTAAGTCGGCAGTATTCAAACTGCACTAAGTCGGCAGTATTCAAGCTGCAGTAAGTCGGCAGTATTCAAACTGCACTAAGTCGGCAGTATTCAAACTGCACTAAGTCGGCAGTATTCAAACTGCAGTAAGTCGGCAGTATTCAAACTGCACTAAGTCGGCAGTATTCAAACTGCAGTAAGTCGGCAGTATTCAAACTGCAGTAAGTGGACAGTATTCAAACTGCACTAAGTCGGCAGTATTCAAACTGCACTAAGTCGGCAGTATTCACACTACAGTAAGTCGGCAGTATTCAAACTGCAGTAAGTCGGCAGTATTCAGAGCACCAGGGTAAAGTTAGCTGCAGGATAAGTGGAGCTCCAGCTAGCTAACATGACAGCACCAGGGTAACGTTAGCTGCAGTATAAGTGGAGCTCCAGCTAGCTAACATAACAGCACCAGGGTAACGTTAGCTGTAGTATTAGTCCTAACATAACAGCACCAGGGTAACGTTAGCTGCAGTATAAGTCCTAACATGACAGCACCAGGGTAACGTTAGCTGCAGTATAAGTCCTAACATGACAGCACCAGGGTAACGTTAGCTGTAGTATAAGTCCTAACATGACAGCACCAGGGTAACGTTAGCTGCAGTATAAGTGGAGCTCCAGCTAGCTAACATGACAGCACCAGGGTAACGTTAGCTGCAGTATTAGTCCTAACGGTGGAGCTCCAGCTAGCTAACATGACAGCACCAGGGTAACGTTAGCTGTAGTATTAGTCCTAACATGACAGCACCAGGGTAACGTTAGCTGTAGTATTAGTCCTAACATGACAGCACCAGGGTAACGTTAGCTGCAGTATTAGTCCTAACGGTGGAGCTCCAGCTAGCTAACATGACAGCACCAGGGTAACGTTAGCTGTAGTATTAGTCCTAACATGACAGCACCAGGGTAACGTTAGCTGTAGTATTAGTCCTAACATGACAGCACCAGGGTAACGTTAGCTTCAGTATTAGTGGAGCTCCAGCTAGCTAACATGACAGCACCAGGGTAACGTTAGCTTCAGTATTAGTCCTAACATAACAGCACCAGGGTAACGTTAGCTTCAGTATTAGTGGAGCTCCAGCTAGCTAACATGACAGCACCAGGGTAACGTTAGCTGCAGTATTAGTCCTAACATGACAGCACCAGGGTAACGTTAGCTGTAGTATTAGTCCTAACATGACAGCACCAGGGTAACGTTAGCTGCAGTATAAGTCCTAACATGACAGCACCAGGGTAACGTTAGCTGTAGTATTAGTCCTAACATGACAGCACCAGGGTAACGTTAGCTGTAGTATTAGTCCTAACATGACAGCACCAGGGTAACGTTAGCTGTAGTATTAGTCCTAACATGACAGCACCGGGGTAACGTTAGCTGTAGTATTAGTCCTAACATGACAGCACCAGGGTAACGTTAGCTGTAGTATTAGTCCTAACATGACAGCACCAGGGTAACGTTAGCTTCAGTATTAGTCCTAACATGACAGCACCAGGGTAACGTTAGCTGCAGGATAAGTCCTAACGGTGGAGCTCCAGCTAGCTAACATGACAGCACCAGTCTTTTACTCTGCTTGTATCTCCACAAATGAAAGCATCTGGGTAGATCATACAGCCTCTCTCCGAACCCCCTTTTTATTTGGGAGGAAACACTCAGCAGTCTGTCAGTACCTCCAGATTAAAAAAGTGGGAAACTTTCATTTTCCCTGGATAGGAAGAGAGAGAGAATGAAAAGATCTGGTGAAGGACACTGACTGGGGAGTCTGGGGTGTGTTATCAGCTCGGCCCCCATATGAACAGACTGTGGAGTCTGGGGTGTGTTATCAGCTCGGCCCCCATATGAAACACCTTCCTCTATTGACGCGGCCCACTTCAAAAGGAGATGGAGGGAGGGGAGCGTGGAGGGAGGGGAGCGTGGAGGGAGGGGAGCGTGGAGGGAGGGGAGCGTGGAGGGAGGGGACCGTGGAGGGAGGGGAGCGTGGAGGGAGGGGACCGTGGAGGGAGGGGAGCGTGGAGGGAGGGGAGCGTGGAGGGAGGGGAGCGTGGAGAGAGGGGAGAGTGGAGAGATGGGACCGTGGAGGTCTGTTTGCTTCGAGAGGCTGCATCGCAAACGAAACCCATATTACCCCATAGGGCTCTGGTCAACAGTAGTGCACTACGTAGGGAATAGAGTGCCATAGGGCTCTGGTCAACAGTAGTGCACTATGTAGGGAATAGAGTGCCATAGGGCTCTGGTCAACAGTTGTGCACTACGTAGGGAATAGAGTGCCATAGGGCTCTGGTCAACAGTAGTGCACTATGTAGGGAATAGGGTGCCATAGGGCTCTGGTCAACAGTAGTGCACTACGTAGGGAATAGAGTGCCATAGGGCTCTGGTCAACAGTAGTGCACTACGTAGGGAATAGAGTGCCATAGGGCTCTGGTCAACAGTAGTGCACTACGTAGGGAATAGAGTGCCATAGGGCTCTGGTCAACAGTAGTGCACTATATAGGGAATAGGGTGCCATTTGGGATGCAAACAAGGCCCAGGAACAGAACGGTGGCAGTCGTACAGAGAAACAACAGTTAAACTTCTACATGACAAACACATTTACAGTCCAGGGGCCGAAGCCGTGGCTCTGTGTTAACAGTTCTAATGTGCTCAATATAGTCTCCATGTTTAACATTCAATGGCTAAAGACTGTAAAATATAGAGCAACGACTTCAGTGGGATTTTACTGCTGTAAGAAAGGCTGTTGGCCTCTGTTACAAGGGGAGGAGAGGAGAGGAGAGGAGGGGGGAGGAGAGGAGAGGAGAGGAGAGGAGAGGAGAGGAGAGGAGAGGAGAGTGGGACGGTGACCAGGAGCAGCCCAGTGAGGGCCAGGTTCCATCACTCTGTTACAGGCAGAGGAGAGGGGTGGAGAGGAGAGAGGAGAGGGGCAGAGAAGAGAGCAGAGAGAGTGGGACGGTGACCAGGAGCAGCCCAGTAACGACCAGGTTCCATCATGATGTTTCAGTGTGGACAAGACCACAGTGGCCACAGGAACCAAAACTATTCAGCAAGGTTAACTGTGGTGTGGACTGAAACCTCCACTCAGCAGCAAACAAGCAGCCTCATCTCTCTGCTCATCTCTCCTTCTCTCTCCTTCTCCTCTCCCGTCCTCTCCCCTCCCCTCCCGTTCTCTCCTCCCCCTCGTCTCCCCTCGTCTCCCCTCGTCTCCCGTCCTCTCCTCTCCCGTCCTCTCGTCTCCTGTCCTCTCGTCTCCCCTCCTGTCCACTCGTCTCCTGTCCTCTCGTTTCCTGTCGTCTCCCCTCCCATCCCCACATCTCCTGTCCTCTCGTCTCATGTCCTCTCCTCTCCCCTCCCATCCCCACATCTCCTGTCCTCTCGTCTCATGTCCTCTCCTCTCCCCTCCCATCCCCCCGTCTCCTGTCCTCTCGTCTCATGTCCTCTCCTCTCCCCTCCCATCCCCCCGTCTCCTGTCCTCTCGTCTCATGTCCTCTCCTCTCCCCTCCCCTCCCATCCCCCCGTCTCCTGTCCTCTCGTCTCATGTCCTCTCCTCTCCCCTCCCCTCCCCTCCCATCCCCCCGTCTCCTGTCCTCTCGTCTCCTGTCCTCTCCTCTCCCCTCCCGTCCTCTCGTATCCTGTCCTCTCTTCTCCCCTCCCATCTCCTCAGTCTCAGTAGAGTACAACAGGTGTCACAGGACAGCTCTATGTACTGGAACAGACTGGTATATGTGTTACCTCATCTGTGTTGTCATGGTAACATGAGGTATTGGTGGTCATGGAAACAATGTATTGGTGGTCATGGTAACATAATGTATTGGTGGTCATGGTAACTTAATGTATTGGTGGTCATGGTAACATAATGTATTGGTGGCCATGGTAACAATGTATTGGTGGCCATGGTAACATAATGTATTGGTTGTCATGGTAACATAATGTATTGGTTGTCATGGTAACATAAGGTAAAATCGTTAAATTAAGAGCCTAGTTGGTTTAGATATGGAAAAAGCCGGCAACTTTCCGTCACTGGCTGAGATGAGTGGGCTGGACTTGCCGAGAGATGAGTTTGGATTGGTCTACCACGTAGCATGCTTCTGTCTATAATATGAGTTGGTTGGAGTAATTCAATTGTTGTCAGCAGCAGTTAGTCACCAACCCTCTAGATAACATGACAACAGCCTAACCAGCCCAGTTAGTCACCAACCCTCTAGATAACATGACAACAGCCTAACCAGCCCAGTTAGTCACCAACCCTCTAGATAACATGACAACAGCCTAACCAGCCCAGTTAGTCACCAACCCTCTAGATAACATGACAACAGCCTAACCAGCCCAGTTAGTCACCAACCCTCTAGATAACATGACAACAGCCTAACCAGCCCAGTTAGTCACCAACCCTCTAGATAACATGACAACAGCCTAACCAGCCCAGTTAGTCCCCAACCCTCTAGATAACATGACAACAGCCTAACCAGCCCAGTTACATCTCCAGTTCCAGTACTCCCTCCCTCCCTCCATCTCTGCCTCCCTCCCTCCCTCCCTCCCTACATCTCTCCCTCCCTCCATCTCTCCCTCCCTCCCTCCATCTCTGCCTCCCTCCCTCCATCTCTCCCTCCCTCTCTGCCTCCCTCCATCTCTGCCTCCCTCCCTCCCTCCCTCCCTCCCTACATCTCTCCCTCCCTCCCTACATCTCTCCCTCCCTACATCTCTCCCTCCCTCCATCTCTCCCTCCCTACATCTCTCCCTCCCTACATCTCTCCCTCCCTACATCTCTCCCTCTCTCCATCTCTCCCTCTCTCCATCTCTCCCTCCACCTTTTCTATTCTGTGTTTTTCTAACCTGCTAGCATCCGGACCAGATGTGCAAATGTTTCTCTACGTTGTGTTCCAGCCTGTTGCTATTCCAAGAGGAGCGAGGCAGGTAGAGAGACAGACAGGCAGAGTTAGAGGAGAGAGACAGACAGGCAGAGCCAGAGGAGAGAGACAGACAGTCAGAGCTAGGGGAGAGAGACAGGTAGAGAGACAGACAGGTAGAGGAGAGAGACAGGTAGAGAGACAGACAGGTAGAGAGACAGACAGGTAGAGGAGAGAGACAGGTAGAGAGAGAGAGACAGGTAGAGAGAGAGAGACAGGTAGAGAAAGACAGACAGGTAGAGAGAGAGAGAGGAATATTTGACTTCAATCCACAGGAGAGCAGTTTAATAATTTGGCGGGCGCTCCGCTGCTCTGCGCTGGTCTGAGGGCGAAGGTAGCTTGGCGGAGGCCATGTTGACGGCATACTCAACAACATGATCCTAATGGCCTGGAAAATCCCTGGGCCTCCAGAGAACAGGCCAGACGCTACCGGCTGCAGGAGAAAAGCTACTGTTTTATTGAACGCTGCCCCTTTTTACAGGCTCCCATGTATTACGAGACCATTAAGGCCTGCTGGAGGACGTGGAGCGGAGGAGAGTTGGAGAGTTAATTTACCCACGGCTGCAGGTCCTCTACCTCACACTGGGCAAGGCGGGACAGCCGGGGTGTGTGTGTGTTTGTGTGTGTGTTTGTGCGTGTGTGTCAGTGTGTGTGTCACGATACTCAAATTTTGACATAGATACCATCACGATACCATCACGATACCAAAACGTTACCATCACGATACCATCGCGTTACCATCACGATACCATCACGTTACCATCACGATACCAAAACGTTACCATCACGATACCATCACGTTACCATCACGATATCATCACGTTACCATCACGATACCAAAACGATACCATCACGATACCATTACGTTACCATCACGATACCAAAATGATATCATCACGATACCATCACGTTACCATCATGATACCAAAATTATACCATCACATTACCATCACGATGCCATCACGATACCATCACGATACCATCACGTTACCATCACGATACCATCACGATACCAAAATTATACCGTCACAATACCAAAACGATAACGTCACATTACCATAGCGATACCATCACGTTACCATCACGATACCATCACGTTACCATCACGATACCATCACGATACCAAAATTATACCATCACGATACCAAAACGATAACGTCACGATACCATCACGATACCACAGTAAAGAATAAGGTGAATTAGCGTCCCGGAGAGGCAGTAGATGTAGACAGATCAACTCAGCTACCGCTCTGTTCTCAGACAGACATCTGCGCATCAACCAATCAAATCACACCAATCAAACAATCCCATTGACTTCCTGTTTTACCTAACTCTAACACAACATAAAATGGCATCGTTTATTTGAATGGTAAATGTCTATTGATAAACTGGAGTAAATCAAGACGTAGCCTAGAGCCTTGTCCACAATAAGGCTGAATGCCTGTTATTCAATAGGACTGTGTGTGAAGGCCTGTTATTCACTGTGTGAAGGCCTGTTATTCAATAGGACTGTGTGTGAAGGCCTGTTATTCAATAGGACTGTGTGGAGGCCTGTTATTCAGTAGGACTGTGTGTGAAGGCCTGTTATTCAATAGGACTGTGTGAAGGCCTGTTATTCAATAGGACTGTGTGTGAAGGCCTGTTATTCAGTAGGACTGTGTGTGAAGGCCTGTTATTCAATAGGACTGTGTGAAGGCCTGTTATTCAATAGGACTGTGTGTGAAGGCCTGTTATTCAGTAGGACTGTGTGTGAAGGCCTGTTATTCAATAGGACTGTGTGAAGGCCTGTTATTCAATAAGACTGTGTGAAGGCCTGTTATTCAATAGGACTGTGTGAAGGCCTGTTATTCAGTAGGACTGTGTGTGAAGGCCTGTTATTCAATAGGACTGTGTGAAGGCCTGTTATTCAATAGGACTGTGTGTGAAGGCCTGTTATTCAGTAGGACTGTGTGTGAAGGCCTGTTATTCAATAGGACTGTGTGAAGGCCTGTTATTCAATAGGACTGTGTGAAGGCCTGTTATTCAATAGGACTGTGTGTGAAGGCCTGTTATCCAATAGGACTGTGTGTGAAGGCCTGTTATTCAGTAGGACTGTGTGTGAAGGCCTGTTATTCAGTAGGACTGTGTGAAGGCCTGTTATTCAATAGGACTGTGTGTGAAGGCCTGTTATTCAATAGGACTGTGTGTGAAAGCCTGTTATTCAATAGGACTGTGTGAAGGCCTGTTATTCAGTAGGACTGTGTGAAGGCCTGTTATTCAGTAGGACTGTGTGAAGGCCTGTTATTCAGTAGGACTGTGTGTGAAGGCCTGTTATTCAATAGGACTGTGTGAAGGCCTGTTATCCAATAGGACTGTGTGAAGGCATGTTATCCAATAGGACTGTGTGTGAAGGCCTGTTATTCAATAGGACTGTGTGTGAAGGCCTGTTATTCAATAGGACTGTGTGTGAAGGCCTGTTATCCAATAGGACTGTGTGTGAAGGCCTGTTATTCAATAGGACTGTGTGAAGGCATAGAGTCACTCAGCTGTCTGATTTCATGAGGCTACAGACGGACAGTCTGTTGTCCATCCCATGTGGGACTCCTGGTGCTGATCAACAACAGCAGTAGCAACGTCTCCGTTAATAAAAAACGCGTTCTGTCTCTTTAAGACACAGTAATGAGGTCATTCACAAAAGGCTCATGAATAAATTGGTGGGGGGTTATACCAGAACCAGCTGGTCCATATCTAGTTGGTGGGTTATACCAGAACCAGCTGGTCCATATCTAGTTGGTGGGTTATACCAGAACCAGCTGATCTAGATGGTCCATATCTAGTTGGTGGGTTATACCAGAACCAGCTGGTCCATATCTAGTTGGTGGGTTATACCAGAACCAGCTGATCTAGATGGTCCATATCTAGTTGGTGGGTTATACCAGAACCAGCTGGTCCATATCTAGTTGGTGGGTTATACCAGAACCAGCTGATCTAGATGGTCCATATCTAGTTGGTGGGTTATACCAGAACCAGCTGATCTAGATGGTCCATATCTAGTTGGTGGGTTATACCAGAACCAGCTGATCTAGATGGTCCATATCTGGTTGGTGGGTTATACCAGAACCAGCTGATCTAGATGATCCATATCTGGTTGGTGAGTTATACCAGAACCAGCTGGTCCATATCTAGTTGGTGGGTTATACCAGAACCAGCTGATCTAGATGGTCCATATCTGGTTGGTGGGTTATACCAGAACCAGCTGGTCCATATCTGGTTGGTGGGTTATACCAGAACCAGCTGAACTAGATGGTCCTTATCTAGTTGGTGGGTTATACCAGAACCAGCTGATCTAGATGGTCCATATCTGGTTGGTGGGTTATACCAGAACCAGCTGATCTAGATGGTCCATATCTAGTTGGTGGGTTATACCAGAACCAGCTGGTCCATATCTAGATGGTGTGCTATACCAGAACCAGCTGATCTAGGAACAACAGTATTTATAAGTGTCATGTTTCATGTGATGCCGTTTGCTGAAGAACACTGTAATGTGGGTTTTACAGGTGATGAGTAATGATCTGTTGACTCCTACTAGACATGAGGACTAATGAGCACTAAATCACTCTCACTGCCTAGGAGTAGTCTCCAACATGATCCCCCCTTCCTCTCTCTGTGTCTGTGTGTGTGTGTGTGTGTGTGTGTGTGTGTGTGTGTGTGTGTGTGTGTGTGTGTGTGTGTGTGTGTGTGTGTGTAGAGCAGGTGTACCAGTAGGAGGGAGGAGAAGGAGCAGCCCTCGGAGGACATGAAACACAGCAGTAATAACTGTAATACAGTGTTCAGTTACCTGGTGCTGTGTAGACATGGCTGAGCAGGGCCTCGTTGACCCCAGGGTAGGAACCGTCTCCCAGGCTGTGTGTCCAGCTCTGCAGCATGGCCTGAAGGAGCAGGATCTGGGGACGCGTGGCCTGCACCGTGAAGTTGGGCAGCTCAAAAATACACTCTGTCATCAGGACTGACGAGCGCTTTGTCCTGGGGAGAGAGAGAAAGAGAAGAGAGGAGAAGAGAGAGTTATGGGTTAGAAGAGTGCTTGGGACTGGGAGAGGAGAGGAGAGGAGACTTGGGACTGGGAAGGGAGAGGAGAGGAGACTTGGGACTGGGAAGGGAGAGGAGAGGAGACTTGGGACTGGGAAGGGAGAGGAGACTTGGGACTGGGAAGGGAGAGGAGACTTGGGACTGGGAAGGGAGAGGAGAGGAGACTGGGAATGGAGAGGAGAGGAGACTTGGGACTGGGAAGGGAGAGGAGAGGAGACTTGGGACTGGGAAGGGAGAGGAGACTTGGGACTGGGAAGGGAGAGGAGAGGAGACTTGGGACTGGGAAGGGAGAGGAGAGGAGACTTGGGACTGGGAAGGGAGAGGAGAGGAGACTTGGGACTGGGAAGGGAGAGGAGAGGAGACTTGGGACTGGGAAAGGAGAGGAGAGGATATAAAAGGAAGCAGGACCTCGTCAACAAAACAGTAATATAAAGTAGAGAACACTGAGTAATGGACAGAACCATTCTGATAACTTCCATGGATCCAACACCAGACAGGGAGGAGGAGGAGCAGAGAGCACCATTAAAACAAAGTCCTGTTTCTTTAAAAGCTTCGGGCTGATCTAACCCAACATCAGTCTGTCAAGGAGACGATAAAGACGGTGTCTGAAGCAATGTGGATTTTAGTCATGTTGATATGAACCAGTCATGTTGATATGAACCAGTCATGTTGATATGTACCAGTCATGTAGATATGTACCAGTCATGTAGATATGAACCAGTCATGTTGATATGTACCAGTCATGTAGATATGTACCAGTCATGTATATATGTACCAGTCATGTAGATATGTACCAGCCATGTTGATATGTACCAGTCATGTTGATATGTACCAGCCATGTTGATATGTACCAGTCATGTAGATATGTACCAGCCATGTAGATATGTACCAGCCATGTAGATATGTACCAGTCATGTTGACATGTACCAGTCATGTAGATATGTACCAGTCATGCTGATATGTACCAGCCATGTAGATATGTACCAGTCGTGTTGATATGTACCAGTCATGTTGATATGTACCAGTCATGTTGATATGAACCAGTCATGTAGATATGTACCAGTCATGTAGATATGTACCAGTCATGTTGATATGTACCAGTCATGTTGATATGAACCAGTCATGTAGATATGTACCAGTCATGTAGATATGTACCAGTCATGTTGATATGTGCCAGTCGTGTAACAGGCATGTTGATATGTACAAGTCATGTACCAGTCATGTTGATATGTACCAGGCATGTTGATATGTATAAGTCATGTACCAGTCATGTTGATATGTACCAGTCATGTTGATATGTACCAGTCATGTTGATATGTACCAGTTATGTTGATATGTACCAGTCATGTATACATGTACCAACCATGTAGATATGTACCAGTCACGTTGATATGTACCATTCATATTGATATGTACCAGTCATGTTGATATGTACCAACCATGTAGCTATGTACCAGTCATGTAGATATGTACCAGCCATGTATACATGTGTAGATATGTACCAGTCATGTTGATATGTACTAGCCATGTTGATATGTACCAGCCGTGTATATATGTACCAGTCATGTAGATATGTACCAGTCATGTTGATATGTACCAGTCATGTTGATATGTACCAGCCATGTTGATATGTACCAGTCATGTAGATATGTACCAGTCATGTTGATATGTACCAGTCATGTAGATATGTACCAGTCATGTATATATGTACCAGTCATGTATATATGTACTTGTCATGTAGATATGTACCAGTCATGTAGATATGTACCAGTACGGTGTCTGAAGCCATGTGGAATTTTCACAACAGAACCCAGAGGTGACTTGGGGAGCCACGGCAACAATGTTCAGTACCACCCAGGGAGTACGTGTGTTAAAGCCACTTCAACAGAGACTGGCAGGGGATGAAGGTTGGTTAAGCTTGTTGGGACTGTTCAGAGTGTGAAGACGTGCAGGAGAGATGTCCAACGCACGCGACCGTCCTCCAGGTCCTATCTATCACAGTCCCAACCAACCATAACCTACTGGCAGGTGATGAAGGTTGGTTAAGCTTGTTGGGACTGTTCAGAGTGTGAAGACGTGCAGGAGAGATGTCCAACGCACGCGACCGTCCTCCAGGTCCTATCTATCACAGTCCCAACCAACCATAACCTACTGGCAGGGCATGAAGGTTGGTTAAGATTGTTGGGACTGTTCAGAGTGTGAAGACGTGCAGGAGAGATGTCCAACGCACGCGGCCGTCTAAACCTATCATCACGCACCTGTTTTTACGGCCGATTCATTGTGAACAACAACAACTGACTGGTGGACGAATTAAAACCAGATGTCGTCGTTATTGTGTTTTAGAGAATGTTGAATGCAAGGAGAGAGACAGAGAGAGATGTGATGTCATTTAGTAAGCTGGCTGGCACGTGTTGTGTTTGTCAATCTTCAATAGAAATGGAATAAAGGAGAAAGGTTCAGAAAAGAGGTACGTCAGGGAGGGGGGGGCAGCAGGTCTCCCTCCGTCATTTCACACCTCAGACTGCAGAGGGAGGGGGGGGCAGCAGGTCTCCCTCTCCACATTACAGCAGGCCTCCCTCTCCACATTACATTACAGCAGGCCTCCCTCTCCACATCACAGTACAGCAGGCCTCCCTCTCCACATCACAGTACAGTAGGCCTCCCTCTCCACAGCAGGCCTCCCTCTCCACATTACAGCACGCCTCCCTCTCCACAGCAGACCTCCCTTAGACCACAGAGGGCTGGTTCTCTAACTAGAGGGGGTTTAGACCACAGAGGGCTGGTTCTCTAACTAGAGGGGGTTTAGACCACAGAGGGCTGGTTCTCTAACTAGAGGGGGTTTAGACCACAGAAGGCTGGTTCTCTAACTAGAGGGGGTTTAGACCACAGAGGGCTGGTTCTCTAACTAGAGGGGGTTTAGACCACAGAGGGCTGGTTCTCTAACTAGAGGGGGTTTAGACCACAGAGGGCTGGTTCTCTAACTAGAGGGGGTTTAGACCACAGAGGGCTGGTTCTCTAACTAGAGGGGGTTTAGACCACAGAGGGCTGGTTCTCTAACTAGAGGGGGTTTAGACCACAGACATCCTGTTGCTTTAACAACCTGGAACTGGGGATCATTAGGAATGAAGTACTTACTGCTACTGAGGTACTGTACTGTAGTCCTGAGGAGGAGAGGAGGAGGAGGAGATGGGGAGGAAGGAGATGGGGAGGAAGGAGATGGGGAGGAACGAGGGGGAGTGCTGGGGACTAGGAGGAGAAGAGGAGGAGGGGGAGGAGGAGAGGAGGAAAAGGTAGGAGGAGGAAATGGGGAGGAAGGAGATGGGGAGGAACGAGGGGGAGTTAGGAGGAGGTAGGAGGGAAGAAGGAGGAGGAGAAGGGGAGGAGGAGGTAGGAGGGGAGAAGGAGGAGGAGGAGAAGGGGAGGTAGGAGGGGAGGAGGGGAGGGGGGAGGAGGGGAGGAGGGGGGAGGAGGGGAGGAGGGGAGGGGGGAGGAGGGGAGGAGGGGAGGAGGAGATGGGGAGGAAGGAGATGGGGAGGAACGAGGGGGAGTTAGGAGGAGGTAGGAGGGGAGAAGGAGGAGGAGAAGGGGAGGTAGGAGGGGAGGAGGGGAGGGGGGAGGAGGGGAGGGGGGAGGAGGAGATGGGGAGGAAGGAGATGGGGAGGAACGAGGGGGAGTTAGGAGGAGGTAGGAGGGGAGAAGGAGGAGGAGAAGGGGAGGTAGGAGGGGAGGAGGGGAGGGGGGAGGAGGGGAGGAGGAAACCCTATTTGACTCATTGGGCAAAACAAAATCAGTGAAATAAATTATTCCTGAGGAAAACAGCAACAAGTTAGGGGTCAATTAATTTCCCAGGACTGACAGACTAGAGCCTTCCTTTGGTTTGCTGATCTGATCATATTACTAACATCTGATGTTCAATACCCCACCTGCTGTTCAATACCCCACCTGCTGTTCAATACCCCACCTGCTGTTCAATACCCCACCTGCTGTTCAATACCCCACCTGCTGTTCAATACCATACAACCCCACCTGTTGTTCAATACCCCACCTGTTGTTCAATACCCCACCTGCTGTTCAATACCCCACCTGTTGTTCAATACCCCACCTGCTGTTCAATACCGCACCTGCTGTTCAATACCCCACCTGTTGTTCAATACCCCACCTGCTGTTCAATACCATACAACCCCACCTGCTGTTCAATACCATTAATACCCCACCTGCTGTTCAATACCCCACCTGCTGTTCAATACCATACAACCCCACCTGCTGTTCAATACCATACAACCCCACCTGCTGTTCAATACCATTAATACCCCACCTGCTGTTCAATACCCCACCTGCTGTTCAATACCCCACCTGCTGTTCAATACCATACAACCCCACCTGTTGTTCAATACCCCACCTGCTGTTCAATACCCCACCTGCTGTTCAATTACCATACAACCCCACCTGTTGTTCAATACCATACAACCCCACCTGTTGTTCAATACCCCACCTGCTGTTCAATACCCCACATGTTGTTCAATACCCCACCTGTTGTTCAATACCCCACCTGCTGTTCAATACCCCACCTGCTGTTCAATACCCCACCTGCTGTTCAATACCCCACCTGCTGTTCAATACCCCACCTGTTGTTCAATACCCCACCTGCTGTTCAATACCCCACCTGTTGTTCAATACCCCACCTGTTGTTCAATACCCCACCTGCTGTTCAATACCCCACCTGCTGTTCAATACCCCACCTGCTGTTCAATACCCCACCTGCTGTTCAATACCCCACCTGCTGTTCAATACCCCACCTGTTGTTCAATACCCCACCTGCTGTTCAATACCCCACCTGTTGTTCAATACCCCACCTGTTGTTCAATACCCCACCTGCTGTTCAATACCCCACCTGCTGTTCAATACCCCACCTGCTGTTCAATACCCCACCTGCTGTTCAATACCCCACCTGCTGTTCAATACCATACAACCCCACCTGTTGTTCAATACCCCACCTGTTGTTCAATACCCCACCTGCTGTTCAATACCCCACCTGTTGTTCAATACCCCACCTGCTGTTCAATACCGCACCTGCTGTTCAATACCCCACCTGCTGTTCAATACCCCACCTGCTGTTCAATACCATACAACCCCACCTGCTGTTCAATACCATTAATAACCCACCTGCTGTTCAATACCCCACCTGCTGTTCAATACCATACAACCCCACCTGCTGTTCAATACCATACAACCCCACCTGCTGTTCAATACCATTAATACCCCACCTGCTGTTCAATACCCCACCTGCTGTTCAATACCATACAACCCCACCTGCTGTTCAATACCATACAACCCCACCTGCTGTTCAATACCATTAATACCCCACCTGCTGTTCAATACCCCACCTGCTGTTCAATACCCCACCTGCTGTTCAATACCATACAACCCCACCTGTTGTTCAATACCCCACCTGCTGTTCAATACCCCACCTGCTGTTCAATTACCATACAACCCCACCTGTTGTTCAATACCATACAACCCCACCTGTTGTTCAATACCCCACCTGCTGTTCAATACCCCACATGTTGTTCAATACCCCACCTGTTGTTCAATACCCCACCTGCTGTTCAATACCCCACCTGCTGTTCAATACCCCACCTGCTGTTCAATACCCCACCTGCTGTTCAATACCCCACCTGTTGTTCAATACCCCACCTGCTGTTCAATACCCCACCTGTTGTTCAATACCCCACCTGTTGTTCAATACCATACAACCCCACCTGTTGAAGATTAATGGACTAGTTATCTGGAGATTAATGGACTAACAGGAAGTCACTATGTGGTAGTCTGACCTAGCTATCTGAAGATTAATAGACTAACAGGAAGTCACTATGTGGTAGTCTGACCTAGCTATCTGGAGATTAATGGACTAACAGGAAGTCACTATGTGGTAGTCTGACCTAGCTATCTGGAGATGAATGGACTAACAGGAAGTCACTATGCGGTAGTCTGACCTAGCTATCTGGAGATGAATGGACTAACAGGAAGTCACTATGTGGTAGTCTGACCTAGCTATCTGGAGATTAATGGACTAACAGGAAGTCACTATGGGTAAGTCCATCTTAACACTACTATGGCCAGTTGTTCACTTCTAGGAGTCTGTGTGTAGGGAGCATGAGGTTGGGGGTTTGTGGTTGGACCAGGGGCAGAGGTGTATGAAGTATGCATTTCTCAAATCATCATTCCTGAACAGACCTAAACTCTTCAAAGACAGGCCCCTACCCTTTCCTCCCCCCTCCTCCTCCCCCATTCCCTCCCCCTCCTCTCTTCCTTCCCATCTGGATCCCTCCAGCTCTGAAGCCAAGGCCCCTGCAGCCGCCGTTCTCAGGAGAGAGGTTCATTACACAGGGATTACCGCGGGAGATGTTTTAATCAGAGTCTGCAGACAGCTGCAGCAGCGCTGGGTGAGAAAATGACCATGACGTGGTGCGTCAGGCATAAAAAGGAAAACACGCTGGGGTGTTGGGGTCGAGGGTCGCAGAGATGTGAGGTGGTTTACGACTGAGACAGAGATGTGACTGGGAGGGAGAGAGAGTTCCTGTTTGGGTTCCTCTTTAGATGTGTCTTCACAGGGACCATGGTTCCAGTCCCTAACACGGACACAGACCATGACGGGGAGGCTGTACTCCCTTCCTGCCTCCCTTCAGAGGGACCATGGTTCCAGTCCCTAACACGGACACAGACCACGACGGGGAGGCTGTACTCACTTCCTGCCTCCCTTCAGAGGGACCATGGTTCCAGTCCCTAACACGGACACAGACCACGACAGGGAGGCTGTACTCCCTTCCTGCCTCCCTTCAGAGGGACCATGGTTCCAGTCCCTAACACGGACACAGACCATGACGGGGAGGCTGTACTCCCTTCAGAGGGACCATGGTTCCAGTCCCTAACCCTCTCGCCATGGTCAGGGAGGCTGTACTCCCTTCCTGCCTCCCTTCAGAGGGACCATGGTTCCAGTCCCTAACACGGACACAGACCACGACAGTGATAGTTACAGTCAAAGGTGCCACTGTGCCCAGTTCTCTCTCTGCATAAGAGGAGTCAGGAGAAAATATGTTCCATCCAATAATCCTTTAATGAGCCACAGAGCTCTGATGGGAGTTACAGCAGCAGCAGTAGCCTTCCTGAAGACGACAGGAGGGAAGGGGAGAGGAGAGGAGAGGAGAGGAGAGGAGAGGAGAGGAGAGGAGAGGAGAGGAGGGGGGAGGGAGGAGAGGAGAGGATAAAGGAGAGAAGAGGAGAGGATAAAGGAGAGAAGAGGAGAGGATAAAGGAGAGAAGAGGAGAGGAGAGAAGAAGAGGAGAGGAGAGGAGAGAGGAGAGGAGAGGAGAGGAGAGGAGAGGAGAGGAGAGGAAAGGAGAGGAGAGGAGAGGAGAGGAGAGGGGGAGGGAGGAGAGGAGAGGATAAAGGAGAGAAGAGGAGAGGATAAAGGAGAGAAGAGGAGAGGAGAGAAGAAGAGGAGAGGAGAGGAGAGGAAAGGAGAGGAGAGGAGAGGAGAGGAGAGGAGAGGAGAGGAGAGGGGGGGAGGGAGGAGAGGAGAGGATAAAGGAGAGAAGAGGAGAGGATAAAGGAGAGAAGAGGAGAGGATAAAGGAGAGAAGAGGAGAGGAGAGAAGAAGAGGAGAGGAGAGGAGAGGAAAGGAGAGGAGAGGAGAGGAGAGGAGAGGGGGGGAGGGAGGAGAGGAGAGGATAAAGGAGAGAAGAGGAGAGGATAAAGGAGAGAAGAGGAGAGGAGAGAAGAAGAGGAGAGGAGAGGAGAGGAAAGGAGAGGAGAGGAGAGGAGAGGAGAGGAGAGGAGAGGAGAGAAGAGGAGAAATGAGAGGAGATGAGAGGAGAGGAGAGGAGAGGAGGAGAAAGAAGAGAGGAGAGGAGAAATGAGAGGAGAGGAGAAGAGAGGAGAGGAGAGGAGAGGAGAGGAGAGGAGAGGAGAGGAGAGGAGAGGAGAAAGGAGAGGAAAAAGGCCCCAGCTTCTCAGAACTAACTGAAACGTAAATCAACGCAAACCCAGCTCCTCATTCGCTGACGGCATTTCCTGTCCAGTAGACTTCTCAATACCTCCATTGATCCCTGTCAACTATAAAATCCTAACGGCCTCATTCTGCCTCTCACCAGATGGAGGGAACAGCAGCCCCCCCCCCCCCCCCCCCGCCACTAACCTGGACAACTATATACTTTATAGACTGGGCCACACAAAATATGATGTTATACAGACACATCGCGATCAGAACTCAACCTCCTGCACTACAGCGCTAACTGAGGACTGTAAAATGACATCACATCCCATCGTAACCTAGATTTAATACACAGTTATTTCAACGCCCAATTCCTTTATATTTTGATGAGAAAATATTTTCTGTCGTTTCTTCCAACGTCTCAGAACCTGATTCATTCTGTTCCACTGACTAGATGGACTGCTCCTCTACCTGGTCTATCCAAATCTCTCTGTCCTCTACCTGGTCTATCCACATCTCTCTGAACCTGATTCATGGTTCTGTTCTGTTCTAATTACTAGATGGACTGCTCCTCTACCTGGTCTATCCACATCTCTCTGAACCTGATTCATGGTTCTGTTCTGTTCTAATTACTAGATGGACTGCTCCTCTACCTGGTCTATCCACATCTCTCTGAACCTGATTCATGGTTCTGTTCTGTTCTAATTACTAGATGGACTGCTCCTCTACCTGGTCTATCCACATCTCTCTGTCCTCTACCTGGTCTATCCACATCTCTCAGAACCTGATTCATGGCTCTGTTCTGTTCTAATTACTAGATGGACTGCTCCTCTACCTGGTCTATCCACATCTCTCTGTCCTCTACCTGGTCTATCCACATCTATCTGTCCTCTACCTGGTCTATCCACATCTCTCTGTCCTCTACCTGGTCTATCCACATCTCTCTGAACCTGATTCATGGTTCTGTTCTGTTCTAATTACTAGATGGACTGCTCCTCTACCTGGTCTATCCACATCTCTCTGAACCTGATTCATGGTTCTGTTCTGTTCTAATTACTAGATGGACTGCTCCTCTACCTGGTCTATCCACATCTCTCTGTCCTCTACCTGGTCTATCCACATCTCTCAGAACCTGATTCATGGCTCTGTTCTGTTCTAATTACTAGATGGACTGCTCCTCTACCTGGTCTATCCACATCTCTCCGTCCTCTACCTGGTCTATCCACATCTCTCTCTCCTCTACCTGGTCTATCCACATCTCTCTGAACCTGATTCATGGTTCTGTTCTTTTCTAATTACTAGATGGACTGCTCCTCTACCTGGTCTATCCACATCTCTCAGAACCTGATTCATGGCTCTGTTCTGTTCCACTGACTAGATGGACTGCTCCTCTACCTGGTCTATCCACATATCTCTGTCCTATACCTGGTCTATCCACATCTCTCCGTCCTCTACCTGGTCTATCCACATCTCTCAAAACCTGATTCATGGCTCTGTTCTGTTCCACTGACTAGATGGACTGCTCCTCTACCTGGTCTATCCACATCTCTCAGAACCTGATTCATGGCTCTGTTCTGTTCCACTGACTAGATGGACTGCTCTTCTACCTGGTCTATCCACATCTCTTTGTCCTCTACCTGGTCTCTCTGTCCTCTACCTGGTCTATCTACATCTCTCTGTCCTCTACCTGGTCTCTCTGTCCTCTACCTGGTCTATCCACATCTCTCTGTCCTCTACCTGGTCTCTCTGTCCTCTACCTGGTCTATCCACTTCTCTCTGTCCTCTACCTGGTCTCTCTGCCCTCTACCTGGTCTACCCACTTCTCTCTCTCCTCTACCTGGTCTCTCTGTCCTCTACCTGGTCTCTCTGTCCTCTACCTGGTCTCTCTGTCCTCTACCTGGTCTATCCACATATATCTGTCCTCTACCTGGTCTATCCACTTCTCTCTGTCCTCTACCTGGTCTCTCTACCCTCTACCTGGTCTACCCACATCTCTCTGTCCTCTACCTGGTCTCTCTGTCCTCTACCTGGTCTCTCTGTCCTCTGCCTGGTCTCTCTGTCCTCTACCTGGTCTACCCACATCTCTCTGTCCTCTACCTGGTCTACCCACTTCTCTCTGTCCTCTACCTGGTCTCTCTGTCCTCTACCTGGTCTCTCTGTCCTCTACCTGGTCTACCCACATCTCTCTGTCCTCTACCTGGTCTAACCACTTCTCTCTGTCCTCTACCTGGTCTCTCTGTCCTCTACCTGGTCTCTCTGTCCTCTACCTGGTCTACCCACTTCTCTCTGGGAACAACAAAACAGTGAGCAGATATACACTTTTAATTTACAGTGAGTGCACCAAACATTAAGAACACCTTCTTAATATTGAGTTGTACCCCCCCCACTAACCCGTCTCCTCCCCTTCATCTACACTGACTGAAGTGGATTTAACTTTCACCTGGTCAATCTATGTCATGGAAAGAGCTGCTGTTCTTAATGTTTTGTTGACTCAGTGGACGTAGGCCATTACATCTCCTGTCATTATTAAGATGTTTAAAAACCCTGTGTAGACTATATGTCCATCATAAACCATGTAGACTATATGTCCATCATAAACCATGTAGACTATATGTCCAACATAAACCATGTAGACTATATGTCCATCATAAACCATGTAGACTATATGTCCATCATAAACCATGTAGACTATATGTCCATCATAAACCATGTAGACTATATGGAACATAAACCATGTAGACTATATGTCCATCATAAACCATGTAGACTATATGGAACATAAACCATGTAGACTATATGTCCATCATAAACCATGTAGACTATATGGAACATAAACCATGTAGACTATATGTCCATCATAAACCATGTAGACTATATGTCCATCATAAACCATGTAGACTATATGGAACATAAACCATGTAGACTATATGTCCATCATAAACCATGTAGACTATATGCAGCTCCATCTAGCAGTCAGGTGATACTGTTATCCTACCAGGCCAGGTCTACCAGTCAGTCAGGTGATACTGTTATCCTACCAGGCCAGCTCCACCAGTCAGTCAGGTGATACTGTTATCCTACCAGGCCAGGCCAGCTCCACCAGTCAGTCAGGTGATACTGTTATCCTGCCAGGCCAGGCCAGCTCCACCAGTCAGTCAGGTGATACTGTTATCCTACCAGGCCAGCTCCACCAGTCAGTCAGGTGATACTGTTATCCTACCAGGCCAGCTCCACCAGTCAGTCAGGTGATACTGTTATCCTACCAGGCCAGCTCCACCAGTCAGTCAGGTGATACTGTTATCCTACCAGGCCAGCTCTACCAGTCAGTCAGGTGATACTGTTATCCTACCAGGCCAGCTCCACCAGTCAGTCAGGTGATACTGTTATCCTACCAGGCCAGCTCCACCAGTCAGTCAGGTGATACTGTTATCCTACCAGGCCAGCTCCACCAGTCAGTCAGGTGATACTGTTATCCTACCAGGCCAGCTCCATCAGTCAGTCAGGTGATACTGTTATCCTGCCAGGCCAGGCCAGCTCCACCAGTCAGTCAGGTGATACTGTTATCCTGCCAGGCCAGGTCTACCAGTCAGTCAGGTGATACTGTTATCCTACCAGGCCAGCTCCATCAGTCAGTCAGGTGATACTGTTATCCTACCAGGCCAGCTCTACCAGTCAGTCAGGTGACACTGTTATCCTACCAGGCCAGCTCTACCAGTCAGTCAGGTGATACTGTTATCCTGCCAGGCCAGGCCAGGTCTACCAGTCAGTCAGGTGATACTGTTATCCTGCCAGGCCAGGCCAGCTCCATCAGTCAGTCAGGTGATACTGTTATCCTGCCAGGCCAGCTCTACCAGTCAGTCAGGTGATACTGTTATCCTGCCAGGCCAGCTCCACCAGTCAGTCAGGTGATACTGTTATCCTGCCAGACCAGGCCAGCTCTACCAGTCAGTCAGGTGATACTGTTATCCTGCCAGGCCAGGCCAGCTCTACCAGTCAGTCAGGTGATACTGTTATCCTGCCAGGCCAGGCCTAGCTCCCCCAGCCCGAGCTCCCCCAGCCCCAGACCTAGCTCCCCCAGCCCCAGCTCCCCCAGCCCTAGCTCCCCCAGGCCCAGACCCAGCTTCCCCAGCCCAAGACCCAGCTCCCCCAACCCCAGCTTCCCCAGACCTAGCTCCCCCATCCCCAGCTCCCCCATCCCCAGCTCCCCCAGGCCGAGACCTAGCTTCCGCAGCCCAAGACCCAGCTCCCCCAACCCCAGCTTCCCCAGCTTTCCCAGCTTCCCCAGCCCCAACTTCCCCAGCCCCAGCTTCCCCAATCCCAGCTTCCCCAGCCCCCCCAGCCCCAGCTTCCCCAGACCAAGACCCAGCTCCCCCAACTCCAGCTTCCCCAGCCCCAGACACAGCTCCCCCAGACCCAGCTCCCCCAGGCCAAGACCCAGCTCCCCCAACTCCAGCTTCCCCAGCCCCCCCAGGCCCACACCTAGCTCCCCCAGACCCAGACCCATGTGCTTCTGTCAGGTGGCCGAGCCTCCTACCCAGCAGTGTGATTGATGCAGGTGGCAACTTCCCTCTCAATCCCCCTAAACCCCTCCGTTTATTTTACAGGCAGCCATTTTATTAGGGTTAACAGGTTTAACAGCCGTCCCAATTGGTCGTCTCGGCGGGGTCTCGGTGAAGTCGGAAGGGCCAGACGCTGCCTTTCATTAAACATTAAGTAGACTTTGGTGTTGTCTGGTACGGCTCTGGTACTGTTGTCTGGTACTGTATGGTACTGTTGTCTGGTACTGTATGGTACTGCTGTCTGGTACTGCCTGGTACGGCTCTGGTACTGTATGGTACTGCTGTCTGGTACTGCCTGGTACTGCTCTGGTACTGTTGTCTGGTATGGCTCTGGTACTGTTGTCTGGTACTGTCTGGTACTACTGTCAGGTACGGCTCTGGTACTGTTGTCTGGTACTGTATGGTACTGCTGTCTGGTACGGCTCTGGTACTGTTGTCTGGAACTGTATGGTACTGCTGTCTGGTACGGCTCTGGTACTGTTGTCTGGTACTGCTGTCTGGTACTGTTGTCTGGTACTACTGTCTGGTACTGTTGTCTGGTACGGCTCTGGTACTGTTGTCTGGTACTACTGTCTGGTACTGCTGTCTGGTACTGTCTGGTACTGTCTGGTACGGCTCTGGTACTGTTGTCTGGTACTACTGTCTGGTACTGTCTGGTACTGTTGTCTGGTACTACTGTCTGGTACTACTGTCTGGTACTACTGTCTGGTACTACTGTCTGGTACTGTTGTCTGGTACTGTCTGGTACTGTTGTCTGGTGCTGTCTGGTACTGTTGACTGGTACTGTCTGGTACTGCTGTCTGGTACTGTCTGGTACTGTTGTCTGGTACTACTGTCTGGTACTGCTGTCTGGTGGTACTGTCTGGTACTGCTGTCTGGTGGTACTGTCTGGTACTGCTGTCTGGTACTGCTGTCTGGTACTGCTGTATGGTACTGTCTGGTACTGCTGTCTGGTACTACTGTCTGGTACTGCTGTCTGGTACTGCTGTCTGGTACTGCTGTCTGGTACTACTGTATGGTACTGTCTGGTACTTCTGTCTGGTACTGTCTGGTACTGTTGTCTGGTACTGTCTGATACTGCTGTCTGGTACTACTGTATGGTACTGTCTGGTACTGCTGTCTGGTACTACTGTCTGGTACTGCTGTCTGGTACTGCTGTCTGGTACTGTCTGGTACTGTTGTCTGGTACTGCTGTCTGGTACTGCTGTCTGGTACTGCTGTCTGGTACTGCTGTCTGGTACTACTGTCTGGTACTGTTGTCTGGTACTGCTGTCTGGTACTGCTGTCTGGTACTGTCTGGTACTGTTGTCTGGTACTACTGTATGGTACTACTGTATGGTACTGTTGTCTGGTACTGTTGTCTGGTACTGTTGTCTGGTATTGTCTGGTACTGCTGTCTGGTACTGTCTGGTACTACTGTCTGGTACTGCTGTCTGGTACTGCTGCCTGGTACTGTCTGGTACTGCTGTTTGGTACTACTGTCTAGTACTACTGTCAGGTACTGTCTGGTACTGCTGTCTGGTACTGTCTGGTACTGCTGTCTGGTACTGCTGTCTGGTACTGTCTGGTACTGCTGTCTGGTACTGTCTGGTACTGCTGTCTGGTACTGTCTGGTACTGTCTGGTACTGTCTGGTACTGCTGTCTGGTACTGTCTGGTACTGTCTGGTACTGCTGTCTGGTACTGTCTGGTACTGCTGTACTGGTTACTCTCTCAGTGGTAGTTAGCTGGTTGGTTACTCTCTCAGTGGTGGTTAGCTGGTTGGTTACTCTCTCAGTGGTAGCTAGCTGGTTGGTTACTCACTCAGTGGTGGTTAGCTGGTTGGTTACTCTCTCAGTGGTGGTTAGCTGGTTGGTTACTCTCTCAGTGGTAGTTAGCTGGTTGGTTACTCACTCAGTGGTAGTTAGCTGGTTGGTTACTCACTCAGTGGTAGTTAGCTGGTTGGTTACTCTCTCAGTGGTGGTTAGCTGGTTGGTTACTCTCTCAGTGGTAGTTAGCTGGTTGGTTACTCTCTCAGTGGTAGTTAGCTGGTTTGTTACTCTCTCAGTGGTAGTTAGTAGTTAGCTGGTTGGTTACTCTCTCAGTGGTAGTTAGCTGGTTTGTTACTCTCTCAGTGGTGGTTAGCTGGTTGGTTACTCACCCAGTGGTAGTTAGCTGGTTGGTTACTCACTCAGTGGTAGATAGCTGGTTGATTACTCTCTCAGTGGTAGTTAGCTGGTTGGTTACTCTCTCAGTGGTAGTTAGCTGGTTGGTTACTCACTCAGTGGTAGTTAGCTGGTTGGTTACTCACTCAGTGGTAGTTAGCTGGTTGGTTACTCTCTCAGTGGTGGTTAGCTGGTTGGTTACTCTCTCAGTGGTGGTTAGCTGGTTGGTTACTCTCTCAGTGGTGGTTAGCTGGTTGGTTACTCTCTCAGTGGTAGTTAGCTGGTTTGTTACTCTCTCAGTGGTGGTTAGCTGTTTGGTTACTCACCCAGTGGTAGTTAGCTGGTTGGTTACTCACTCAGTGGTAGTTAGCTGGTTGGTTACTCTCTCAGTAGTAGTTAGCTGGTTGGTTACTCTCTCAGTGGTAGTTAGCTGGTTGGTTACTCTCTCAGTGGTAGTTAGCTGGATGGTTACTCTCTCAGTGGTGGTTAGCTTGTTGGTTACTCTCTCAGTGGTGGTTAGCTGGTTGGTTACTCTCTCAGTGGTGGTTAGCTGGTTGGTTACTCTCTCAGTGGTAGTTAGCTGGTTGGTTACTCTCTCAGTGGTAGTTAGCTGGTTGGTTATTAGAACAATGCTTATCTCTGAGGCCACTCTGCAGCGTCTCTGAGT
>NC_092149.1:3532973-3542973 GCF_045791955.1 Oncorhynchus clarkii lewisi | reverse complement strand
AGACTACAGGCAGCTCATCCATCTCTCTGTATTCCCCAAACCAAGACTACAGGCAGCTCACCCATCTCTCTGTATTCCCCAAACCAAGACTACAGGCAGCTCATCCATCTCTCTGTATCCCCCAAACCAAGACTACAGGCAGCTCATCCATCTCTCTATATCACATCCCCCAAAGGGCTTTGGTGTTTTGGTGGCTGGGGCTCTGTCATTCCCATACCAGCATCTCTGTTCTTCTGACACTCCGTCTAGCCAACACCCTGTCTAGCCAACACCCCGTCTAGCCAACAGCCCGTCTAGCCAACAGCCCGTCTAGCCAACAGCCCGTCTAGCCAGCACCCGGTCTAGCCAGCACCCCGTCTAGCCAGCACCCCGTCTAGCCAACAGCCCGTCTAGCCAACACCCCGTCTAGCCAACACCCCGTCTAGCCAACAGCCCGTCTAGCCAACAGCCCGTCTAGCCAGCACCCGGTCTAGCCAGCACCCCGTCTAGCCAACACCCTCTAGTAGTCAACCCATCGTCTAGTGGTCAACCCATCGTCTAGTGGTCAACCCATCGTCTAGTGGTCAACCCACCGTATAGTGGTCAACCCACCGTCTAGTGGTCAACCCACCGTCTAGTGGTCAACCCATCGTCTAGTGGTCAACCCATCGTCTAGCCAACACCCTCTAGTAGTCAACCCACCGTCTAGTGGTCAACCCACCGTCTAGTGGTCAACCCATCGTCTAGTGGTCAACCCATCGTCTAGCCAACACCCTCTAGTAGTCAACCCACCGTCTAGTGGTCAACCCACCGTCTAGTGGTCAACCCACGTCTAGTGGTCAACCCACGTCTAGTGGTCAACCCACCGTCTAGTGGTCAACCCATCGTCTAGTAGTCAACCCATCGTCTAGTAGTCAACCCACCGTCTAGTGGTCAACCCATCTAGTGGTCAACCCATCGTCTAGTAGTCAACCCATCTAGTAGTCAACACACTCTAGTAGTCAACACACTCTAGTAGTCAACACACTCTAGTAGTCAACACACTGTAGTAGTCAACACACTCTAGTAGTCAACACACTCTAGTAGTCAACACACTCTAGTAGTCAACACACTCTAGTAGTCAACACACTGTAGTAGTCAACACACTCTAGTAGTCAACACACTCTAGTAGTCAACACACTATAGTAGCCAACACACTCTAGTAGTCAACACACTCTAGTAGTCAACACACTCTAGTAGTCAACACACTCTAGTAGTCAACACACTCTAGTAGTCAACACACTCTAGTAGTCAACACACTATAGTAGTCAACACACTATAGTAGTCAACACACTATAGTAGTCAACACACTCTAGTAGTCAACACACTCTAGTAGTCAACACACTCTAGTAGTCAACACACTCTAGTAGTCAACACACTCTAGTATTCAACACACTCTAGTAGTCAACACACTCTAGTAGCCAACACACTCTAGTAGCCAACACACTCTAGTAGCCAACACACTCTAGTAGCCAACACACTCTAGTAGCCAACACACTCTAGTAGCCAACACACTCTAGTAGTCAACACACTCTAGTAGTCAACACACTATAATAGTCAACACACTCTAGTAGTCAACACACTCTAGTAGTCAACACACTCTAGTAGTCAACACACTCTAGTAGTCAACACACTCTAGTAGTCAACACACTCTAGTAGTCAACACACTATAATAGTCAACACACTCTAGTAGCCAACACACTGTAGTAGTCAACACACTCTAGTAGTCAACACACTCTAGTAGTCAACACACTCTAGTAGTCAACACACTCTAGTAGTCAACACACTCTAGTAGTCAACACACTCTAGTAGTCAACACACTCTAGTAGTCAACACACTCTAGTAGCCAACACACTCTAGTAGCCAACACACTCTAGTAGCCAACACACTCTAGTAGCCAACACACTCTAGTAGCCAACACACTCTAGTAGCCAACACACTCTAGTAGTCAACAGGTGGTGAACAAAACGGCTGCCGTGGCATCACCCAGTTGGTGAATAAAATGGCTGCCGTGGCATCACCCAGTTGGTGAATAAAATGGCTGCCGTGGCATCACCAAGTTGGTTTCTCCACACTGGTAGTGGATGAGGTGAGTTCCAGTCCCCCTACATACCGAAGCACCTTGAACACCAGGTAGAAGATACCTACATAAACACATCCAAACATGACTAAATCAGAGTAGCGGTACTCACCAGTACTGAGGCATCTGGAGCAGCTTGCCGTAGAGGGCTGTACTGAAGGAAGGGATGAGAGGGGACAGAGGGAGGAAACCGCCTGTACTGTCCAGACAGGTCAAACCAGTCTGGACTCCAAACACCTAGAGGAGGGAGAGAGAGGACAGGTCAAACCAGCCTGGACTCCAAACACCTAGAGGAGGGAGAGAGAGGACAGGTCAAACCAGCCTGGACTCCAAACACCTAGAGGAGGGAGAGAGAGGACAGGTCAAACCAGCCTGGACTCCAAACACCTAGAGGAGGGAGAGAGAGGACAGGACAAACCAGCCTGGACTCCAAACACCTAGAGGAGGGAGAGAGAGGACAGGACAGGACATACAACACTGTATATAGACATAATATGACCTAGAGGAGGGAGAGACAACACTGTATATAGACATAATATGACCTAGAGGAGGGAGAAACAACACTGTATATAGACATAATATGACCTAGAGGAGGGAGAGACAACACTGTATATAGACATAATACGACCTAGAGGAGGGAGAGAGAGACAGAGAGAGAGAGACAGAGAGAGAGAACAATGATCAGCTAGTCAGTCTCATATCTAGTCTTTCATAAACAGCCATGTCCTCAGACTCCTACCCTGACCAATGTCTGTCATTAGTAGCGTCCTGTGGATCCAGGGTGGATCTCCTCAGTCAATATTTAGATATGAGAGTGGGCGGGGTCTACTGACAGCTTCAGGAATGCCTTCACCCCAACACCATGACTCAGTAATCCAGCCAATCACAGAGAGGATTTACAGGCCAGTCAATATTTAGATATGAGAGTGGGCGGGGTCTACTGACAGCTTCAGGAATGCCTTCACCCCAACACCATGACTCAGTAATCCAGCCAATCACAGAGAGGATTTACAGGCCAGTCAATATTTAGATATGAGAGTGGGCGGGGTCTCCTGACAGCTTCAGGAATGCTTTCACCCCAACACCATGACTCAGTAATCCAGCCAATCACAGAGAGGATTTACAGGCCAGTCAATATTTAGATATGAGAGTGGGCGGGGTCTACTGACAGCTTCAGGAATGCCTTCACCCCAACACCATGACTCAGTAATCCAGCCAATCACAGAGAGGATTTACATGCCAGCCAATCACAACAGGGTGTCTCTTACAGACCTCATGCCTATTAATCACAGCCTCATTACCCATGCTCCCGTTACACACGGTGTTTACGTACGGGTCGTCTACAGTAATATTTGACCCGTCATGTGGACTAGAGGCGGCCATCTTTAATATGTTGTATTAGCTCTATTAGACTCTGACTGGGTCCAGCTGTGACAAAAGCAACTGGGCCAGCAGCTGGTAGGAGCAGGAAGCACATAGACCTGCCCTTATACACATAGACCTGCCCTTATACACATAGACCTGCCCTGATACACATAGACCTGCCCTGATACACATAGACCTGCCCTCATACACATAGACCTGCCCTCATACACATAGACCTGCCCTCATACACATAGACCTGCCCTTATACACATAGACCTGCCCTCATACACATAGACCTGCCCTCATACACATAGACCTGCCCTCATACACATAGACCTGCCCTCATACACATAGACCTGCCCTCATACACATAGACCTGCCCTGATACACATAGATCTGCCCTGATACACATAGATCTGCCCTGATACACATAGACCTGCCCTGATACACATAGACCTACCCTGATACACACATAGACCTGCCCTGATACACACATAGACCTGCCCTTATACACATAGACCTGCCCTTACACACATAGACCTGCCCTTACACACATAGACCTGCCCTTACAAACATAGACCTGCCCTTATACACACATAGACCTGCCCTGATACACACATAGACCTGCCCTGATACACACATAGACCTGCCCTTATATACACACATAGACCTGCACTTATACACATAGACCTGCCCTGATACACATAGACCTGCCCTTATACACATAGACCTGCCCTGATACACATAGACCTGCCCTGATACACATAGACCTGCCCTGATACACATAGACCTGCCCTGATATACACATAGACCTGCCCTGATACACACATAGACCTGCCCTTATAGACATAGACCTGCCCTGATACACATAGACCTGCCCTCATACACATAGGCCTGCCCTCATACACACATAGACCTGCCCTGATGAACACATAGACCTGCCCTGATACACACATAGACCTGCCCTGATACACACATAGACCTGCCCTTATAAACATAGACCTGCCCTGATACACACATAGACCTGCCCTGATACACACATAGACCTGCCCTGATACACACATAGACCTGCCCTTATACACATAGACATGCCCTCATACACATAGACCTGCCCTAATACACATAGACCTGCCCTTATACACACACAGACCTGCCCTGATACACACACAGACCTGCCCTTATACACATAGACCTGCCCTTATACACACATAGACCTGCCCTGATACACATAGACCTGCCCTGATACACATAGACCTGCCCTTATACACACATAGACCTGCCCTGATACACATAGACCTGCACTTATACACATAGACCTGCCCTTATACACATAGACCTGCCCTTATACACATAGACCTGCCCTTATACACATAGACCTGCCCTTATACACATAGACCTGCCCTTATACACATAGACCTGCCCTTATATACACATAGACCTACCCTTATACACATAGACCTGCCCTTATACACATAGACCTGCCCTTATACACATAGACCTGCCCTGATACACATAGACCTGCCCTTATATACACAGAGACCTACCCTTATATACACATAGACCTACCCTTATACACATAGACCTGCCCTTATACACATAGACCTGCCCTTTTACACATAGACCTGCCCTGATACACATAGACCTGCCCTGATACACACATAGACCTGCCCTGATACACATAGACCTGCCCTGATACACACATAGACCTGCCCTCATACACACATAGACCTGCCCTTATACACATATAGACCTGCCCTTATACACACATAGACCTGCCCTTATACACACATAGACCTGCCCTGATACACATAGACCTGCCCTGATACACATAGACCTGCCCTTATACACACAATGACCTGCCCTCATACACAGATAGACCTGCCCTTAGACATTAGCCATGCTGAGACACTAGCCATGCTGAGACACTAGCCGTGTTGGGACACTAGCCATGTTGGGACACTAGCCATGCTGGGACACTAGCCATGCTGAGACACTAGCCATGTTGAGACACTAGTCGTGTTGAGACACTAGCCATGTTGAGACGCTAGCCATGTTGAGACACTAGCCATGTTGAGACACTAGCCATGTTGAGACACTAGCCATGTTGAGACACTAGCCATGTCCCCATGTTGAGACACTAGTCATGTTGAGACACTAGTCATGTTGAGACACTAGCCAGGCGGAGACACTAGCAGTGTTGAGACACTAGTCATGTTGAGACACTAGTCAGCTGAGACACTAGCCAGCTGAGACACTAGCCATGTTGAGACACTAGCCATGTCCCCATGTTGAGACACTAGTCATGTCCCCATGTTGAGACACTAGCCAGCTGAGACACTAGCCATGATGAGACACTAGCCATGCTGAGACACTAGCCATGCTGAGACACTAGCCAGCTGAGACACTAGTCATGTTGAGACACTAGTCATGTTGAGACACTAGCCATGTTGAGACACTAGCCATGTTGAGACACTAGCCATGCTGAGACACTAGCCATGTTGAGACACTAGTCATGTTGAGACACTAGTCATGTTGAGACACTAGCCATGTTGAGACACTAGCCAGCTGAGACACTAGTTATGTTGAGACACTAGCCATGCTGAGACACTAGCCATGTTGAGACACTAGCCATGCTGAGACACTAGCCATGTTGAGACACTAGCCATGCTGAGACACTAGCCATGTTGAGACACTAGCCATGTTGAGACACTAGCCATGTCCCCATGTTGAGACACTAGTCATGTCCCCATGTTGAGACACTAGCCAGCTGAGACACTAGCCATGATGAGACACTAGTCATGTTGAGAAACTAGTCATGTTGAGACACTAGTCATGTTGAGACACTAGTCATGTTGAGACACTAGTCATGTTGAGACACTAGCCAGCTGAGACACTAGTCATGTTGAGACACTAGCCATGTTGAGACACTAGCCATGTTGAAACACTAGCCATGTTGAGACACTAGCCATGTTGAGACACTAGTCATGTCCCCATGTTGAGACACTAGCCAGCTGAGACACTAGCCATGATGAGACACTAGCCATGTTGAGACACTAGCCATGTTGAGACACTAGCCATGTTGAGACACTAGCCATGCTGAGACACTAGCCATGTTGAGACACTAGCCATGTTGAGACACTAGCCATGTTGAGACACTAGCCATGTTGAGACACTAGCCATGCTGAGACACTAGCCATGTTGAGACACTAGCCATGTTGAGACACTAGCCATGTTGAGACACTAGCCATGTTGAGACACTAGTCATGCTGAGACACTAGCCATGTCCCCATGTTGAGACACTAGTCATGTCCCCATGTTGAGAAACTAGCCAGCTGAGACACTAGCCATGATGAGACACTAGCCATGTTGAGACACTAGTCATGTTGAGACACTAGCCATGCTGAGACACTAGCCAGCTGAGACACTAGTCATGTTGAGACACTAGTCATGTTGAGACACTAATCATGTTGAGACACTAGCCATGTTGAGACACTAGCCATGTTGAGACACTAGACATGTTGAGACACTAGCCATGCTGAGACACTAGCCATGCTGAGACACTAGTCATGTTGAGACACTAGCCATGTTGAGACACTAGCCATGTTGAGACACTAGTCATGTTGAGACACTAGCCATGTTGAGACACTAGCCATGTTGAGACACTAGCCATGTTGAGACACTAGTCATGCTGAGACACTAGCCATGTCCCCATGTTGAGACACTAGTCATGTCCCCATGTTGAGAAACTAGCCAGCTGAGACACTAGCCATGATGAGACACTAGCCATGTTGAGACACTAGTCATGTTGAGACACTAGTCATGTTGAGACACTAGCCATGCTGAGACACTAGCCATGCTGAGACACTAGCCATGTTGAGACACTAGCCATGTTGAGACACTAGCCATGTTGAGACACTAGCCATGTTGAGGTTTCAGGGGGTCTGAAGGTTTCAGGGAGTCTGAAGGGGTCTGAGTGGGAGCCCAGCAACTGGAGATGGGGCTATCTACGGTCCTGAGACCTGTATGGGTCTGACTGACCACCAATCAGATGGAGATAGCTGGCTTTGGTCCTATAGTCCCGGGTCCTGAGACCCTCAGGTCTGTCTGACCAGGAGAGATGGCTATGGTCCTATAGTCCCGGGTCCTGAGACCTTCAGGTCTGTGACCAGGAGAGATGGCTATGGTCCTGTAGTCCCGGGTTCTGAGACCCTCAGGTCTGTCTGTTTAGGTCTGACCAGGAGAGGTGGCTATGAGGTTAAAGGAGTCTGTCTGGGGATGACTGACCAGGAGAGGTGGCTATGGTCCTATAGTCCCGGGTTCTGAGGTCTGTCTGACCAGGAGAGATGGCTATGGTCCTATAGTCCCGGGTTCTGAGACCCTCAGGTCTGTCTGTTTAGGTCTGACCAGGAGAGGTGGCTATGAGGTTAAAGGAGTCTGTCTGGGGATGACTGACCAGGAGAGGTGGGTATGAGGTTAAAGGAGTCCGTCTGGGGATGACTGACCAGGAGAGGTGGCTATGGTCCTATAGTCCTGGGTCCTGAGATGATGATGATGCATGAGGATGACTGACCAGGAGAGGTGGCTATGAGGTTAAAGGAGTCTGTCTGTTTAGGTCTGACCAGGAGAGGTGGCTATGAGGTTAAATGGGTCTGCATGGGTAGGTCTGACCACCCATGGGCCGAACATTAACCTCTTGGTGACCCTGGCTGTAAGATAAGGACCGACAGTGTGCCTGGCAAACATCCCAGGTCTTAGAAAAACACCAGAAAGAGACCAGGACAGAGTCCATTAGATACAGCTCCATTACATCCTGGCTTTAAAGCACCACAGAGAACCATTACTGGGGCTTCCTAACCAAGAGGTTAAGATCAGGGGGTTACCACTCACAGTAAGAGCACTCTCTCAGGGCAGTGGGAGGCATCTAGATCTTCCCGAGAACACATGTCTAGTCTTCCACTCTGAGACCTGGGAGTTCAACTAGAAATCAAACCAACATACTTTACGGTCATAAAGAAGTCAAGTACCAGAAGCATCCCTTGCTGAGCGAGCGCAAGAGAGAGAGAGAGAGAGAGAGAGAGAGACAGAGAGAGAGAGAGACAGAGAGAGAGAGAGAGAGAGACAGAGAGAGAGAGAGACAGAGAGAGAGAGAGAGAGGGAGACAGAGAGACAGAGAGAGAGACAGAGAGACAGAGAGAGAGACAGAGAGAGAGAGAGAGAGAGATAGATAGATAGATAGATAGATAGATAGATAGGAGGTTGTGAGGAATGGTTCCTCATTAGAAACTACTGTTATTATTGCACAACCAGATGGTGAATGTGAACAAGGTGAGTTCTGTATCATTAACAGCTATCTGAAGTGGTACTCAGACTGGAAGCAACACACCTCTCTGTCCTCTCAGCCAAACTACCAGGAGATATACATCCTAGATGATGTTGAACTAACCAGAACTGCTACACCTATCTGATAATATACATCCTAGATGATGATGAACTAACCAGAACTGTTACAACTATCTGATAATATACATAGATGGTGTTGAACTAACCAGAACTGTTACAACTATCTGATAATATACATAGATGGTGTTGAACTAACCAGAACTGTTACAACTATCTGATAATATACATAGATGATGTTGAACTAACCAGAACTGTTACAACTATCTGATAATATACATAGATGGTGTTGAACTAACCAGAACTGTTACAACTATCTGATAATATACATAGATGATGTTGAACTAACCAGAACTGTTACAACTATCTGATAATATACATAGATGGTGTTGAACTAACCAGAACTGTTACAACTATCTGATAATATACATAGATGATGTTGAACTAACCAGAACTGTTACAACTATCTGATAATATACATAGATGATGTTGAACTAACCAGAACTGTTACAACTATCTGATAATATACATAGATGGTGTTGAACTAACCAGAACTGTTACAACTATCTGATAATATACATCCTAGATGATGTTGAACTAACCAGAACTGTTACAACTATCTGATAATATACATAGATGATGTTGAACTAACCAGAACTGTTACAACTATCTGATAATATACATAGATGGTGTTGAACTAACCAGAACTGTTACAACTATCTGATAATATACATAGATGGTGTTGAACTAACCAGAACTGTTACAACTATCTGATAATATACATAGATGGTGTTGAACTAACCAGAACTGTTACAACTATCTGATAATATACATAGATGATGTTGAACTAACCAGAACTGTTACAACTATCTGATAATATACATAGATGATGTTGAACTAACCAGAACTGCTACAACTATCTGATAATATACATCATAGATGGTGTTGAACTAACCAGAACTGTTACAACTATCTGATAATATACATAGATGGTGTTGAACTAACCAGAACTGTTACAACTATCTGATAATATACATAGATGATGTTGAACTAACCAGAACTGTTACAACTATCTGATAATATACATAGATGATGTTGAACTAACCAGAACTGTTACAACTATCTGATAATATACATAGA
>NC_092149.1:3512973-3527973 GCF_045791955.1 Oncorhynchus clarkii lewisi | reverse complement strand
GATGGACACTATGGAGACATTATGACAGTGTTGTCTTGATGGACACTACGAGGACATTATAATAAGTCTTGTCTTGAGAGATGGACACTATGGGGACATTATAATAACAGTGATGTCTTGATGGACACTATGGGGACATTATAACAGTGTTGTCTTGATGGACACTACGAGGACATTATAATAAGTCTTGTCTTGAGAGATGGACACTATGGGGACATTATAATAACAGTGATGTCTTGATGGACACTATGGGGACATTATAATAACAGTGTATGTATGACAGACTACTTGTGGAATCTCACCTGGACAGACAGTTACAGTGAATAACATGACAAAGGGTTGGTATCTACCTGGTTGGTATCTACCTGGTTGGTATCTACCTGGTTGGAATCTACCTGGTTGGAATCTACCTGGTTGGTATCTACCTGGTTGGAATCTACCTGGTTGGAATCTACCTGGTTGGTATCTACCTGGTTGTAGTAGGGTTGGTATCTACCTGGTTGTAGTAGGGTTGGTATCTACCTGGTTGTAGTAGGGTTGGTATCTACCTGGTTGTAGTAGGGTTGGTATCTACCTGGTTGTAGTAGGGTTGGTATCTACCTGGTTGGTATCTACCTGGTTGGAATCTACCTGGTTGGAATCTACCTGGTTGGAATCTACCTGGTTGGAATCTACCTGGTTGGAATCTACCTGGTTGGTATCTACCTGGTTGTAGTAGGGTTGGTATCTACCTGGTTGTAGTAGGGTTGGTATCTACCTGGTTGTAGTAGGGTTGGTATCTACCTGGTTGTAGTAGGGTTGGTATCTACCTGGTTGGAATCTACCTGGTTGGAATCTACCTGGTTGGAATCTACCTGGTTGGAATCTACCTGGTTGGTATCTACCTGCTTGGTATCTACCTGGTTGGTATCTACCTGGTTGGTATCTACCTGGTTGGTATCTACCTGGTTGGAATCTACCTGGTTGGAATCTACCTGCTTGGTATCTACCTGGTTGGTATCTACCTGGTTGGTATCTACCTGGTTGTAGTAGGGTTGGTATCTACCTGGTTGTAGTAGGATTGGTATCTACCTGGTTGTGGTTTGTAGTAGGGTTGGTATCTACCTGGCTGTGGTTTGTAGTAGGGTTGGTATCTACCTGGTTGGAATCTACCTGGTTGGAATCTACCTGCTTGGTATCTACCTGGTTGGTATCTACCTGGTTGGTATCTACCTGGTTGGTATCTACCTGGTTGGAATCTACCTGGTTGGAATCTACCTGCTTGGTATCTACCTGGTTGGTATCTACCTGGTTGGTATCTACCTGGTTGTAGTAGGGTTGGTATCTACCTGGTTGTAGTAGGATTGGTATCTACCTGGTTGTGGTTTGTAGTAGGGTTGGTATCTACCTGGCTGTGGTTTGTAGTAGGGTTGGTATCTACCTGGTTGTAGTAGGGTTGGTATCTACCTGGTTGTAGTAGGGTTGGTATCTACCTGGTTGTGGTTGGTATCTACCTGGTTGTGGTTGTAGTAGGGTTGGTATCTACCTGGTTGTGGTTGGTATCTACCTGGTTGTGGTTGGTATCTACCTGGCTGTGGTTTGTAGTAGGGTTGGTATCTACCTGGTTGTGGGTTGTAGTAGGGTTGGTATCTACCTGGCTGTGGTTTGTAGTAGGGTTGGTATCTACCTGGCTGTGGTTTGTAGTAGGGTTGGTATCTACCTGGTTGTGGTTGGTATCTACCTGGTTGTGGTTGGTATCTACCTGGCTGTGGTTTGTAGTAGGGTTGGTATCTACCTGGTTGTGGTTGGTAGTAGGGTTGGTATCTACCTGGTTGTGGTTGGTATCTACCTGGTTGTGGTTGTAGTAGGGTTGGTATCTACCTGGTTGTGGTTGGTATCTACCTGGTTGTGGTTGTAGTAGGGTTGGTATCTACCTGGTTGTGGTTGGTAGTAGGGTTGGTATCTACCTGGTTGTGGTTGGTATCTACCTGGTTGTGGTTTGTAGTAGGGTTGGTATCTACCTGGTTGTGGTTGGTATCTACCTGGTTGGTATCTACCTGGTTGTAGTAGGGTTGGTATCTATCTGGTTGTAGTAGGGTTGGTATCTACCTGGCTGTGGTTTGTAGTAGGGTTGGTATCTACCTGGTTGTGGTTGGTATCTACCTGGTTGTGGTTGGTATCTACCTGGTTGTAGTAGGGTTGGTATCTACCTGGTTGTAGTAGGGTTGGTATCTACCTGGTTGTGGTTTGTAGTAGGGTTGGTATCTACCTGGTTGTGGGTGGTATCTACCTGGTTGTGGTTGGTAGTAGGGTTGGTATCTACCTGGTTGTGGTTTGTAGTAGGGTTGGTATCTACCTGGTTGTAGTAGGGTTGGTATCTACCTGGTTGGTATCTACCTGGTTGGTATCTACCTGGTTGTGGTTGGTAGTAGGGTTGGTATCTACCTGGCTGTGGTTTGTAGTAGGGTTGGTATCTACCTGGTTGTGGTTGGTATCTACCTGGTTGTGGTTGGTAGTAGGGTTGGTATCTACCTGGCTGTGGTTTGTAGTAGGGTTGGTATCTACCTGGTTGTAGTAGGGTTGGTATCTACCTGGTTGTGGTTGGTAGTAGGGTTGGTATCTACCTGGTTGTGGTTGGTATCTACCTGGTTGTGGTTGGTAGTAGGGTTGGTATCTACCTGGTTGAAGTAGGGTTGGTATCTACCTGGTTGTGGTTGGTAGTAGGGTTGGTATCTACCTGGTTGTGGTTTGTAGTAGGGTTGGTATCTACCTGGTTGAAGTAGGGTTGGTATCTACCTGGTTGTGGTTGGTATCTACCTGGCTGTGGTTGGTATCTACCTGGTTGTGGTTGGTATCTACCTGGTTGTGGTTGGTATCTACCTGGTTGTGGTTGGTATCTACCTGGTTGTGGTTGGTATCTACCTGGTTGTGGTTTGTATCTACCTGGTTGTGGTTTGTAGTAGGGTTGGTATCTACCTGGTTGGTATCTACCTGGTTGTAGTAGGGTTGGTATCTACCTGGTTGTAGTAGGGTTGGTATCTACCTGGTTGTAGTAGGGTTGGTATCTACCTGGCTGTGGTTTGTAGTAGGGTTGGTATCTACCTGGTTGTAGTAGGGTTGGTATCTACCTGGTTGTAGTAGGGTTGGTATCTACCTGGCTGTGGTTTGTACCTACCTGGCTGTGGTTTGTACCTACCTGGCTATGTCTTGAGAGATGGACACTATGGGGACATTATAATAACAGTGTTGTCTTGATGGACACTATGGGGACATTATAATAACAGTGTTGTCTTGATGGACACTATGGGGACATTATAATAACAGTGTTGTCTTGATGGACACTATGGGGACATTATAATAACAGTGTTGTCTTGATGGACACTATGGGGACATTATAATAGCAGTGATGTCTTGAGAGATGGACACTATGGGGACATTATAATAACAGTGTTGTCTTGATGGACATTATGGGGACATTATAATAACAGTGTTGTCTTGATGGACACTATGGGGACATTATAATAACAGTGATGTCTTGATGGACACTATGGGGACATTATGACAGTGTTGTCTTGATGGACACTACGAGGACATTATAATAAGTCTTGTCTTGAGAGATGGACACTATGGGGACATTATAATAACAGTGATGTCTTGATGGACACTATGGGGACATTATAACAGTGTTGTCTTGATGGACACTACGAGGACATTATAATAAGTCTTGTCTTGAGAGATGGACACTATGGGGACATTATAATAGCAGTGATGTCTTGAGAGATGGACACTATGGGGACATTATAATAGCAGTGATGTCTTGAGAGACGGACACTATGGGGACATTATAATAGCAGTGTATGTATGACAGACTACTTGTGGAATCTCACCTGGACAGACAGTTACAGTGAATAACATGACAAAGGGTTGGAATCTACCTGGTTGGTATCTACCTGGTTGGTCTCTACCTGGTTGGAATCTACCTGGTTGATATCTACCTGGTTGGAATCTACCTGGTTGGAATCTACCTGGTTGGAATCTACCTGGTTGGTATCTACCTGGTTGGTATCTACCTGGTTGTAGTAGGGTTGGTATCTACCTGGTTGTAGTAGGGTTGGTATCTACCTGGTTGTAGTAGGGTTGGTATCTACCTGGTTGTAGTAGGGTTGGTATCTACCTGGTTGGTATCTACCTGGTTGGTATCTACCTGGTTGGTATCTACCTGGTTGGAATCTACCTGGTTGGAATCTACCTGGTTGGAATCTACCTGGTTGGAATCTACCTGGTTGGTATCTACCTGGTTGGTATCTACCTGGTTGGTATCTACCTGGTTGTAGTAGGGTTGGTATCTACCTGGTTGTAGTAGGGTTGGTATCTACCTGGTTGTAGTAGGGTTGGTATCTACCTGGTTGTAGTAGGGTTGGTATCTACCTGGTTGTAGTAGGGTTGGTATCTACCTGGTTGTAGTAGGGTTGGTATCTACCTGGTTGTAGTAGGGTTGGTATCTACCTGGTTGTGGTTGGTAGTAGGGTTGGTATCTACCTGGTTGTAGTAGGGTTGGTATCTACCTGGTTGTGGTTGGTAGTAGGGTTGGTATCTACCTGGTTGTAGTAGGGTTGGTATCTACCTGGTTGTAGTAGGGTTGGTATCTACCTGGTTGTGGTTTGTAGTAGGGTTGGTATCTACCTGGTTGTGGTTGGTATCTACCTGGTTGTGGTTGGTATCTACCTGGTTGTGGTTGGTATCTACCTGGTTGTGGTTGGTATCTACCTGGTTGTGGTTGGTATCTACCTGGTTGTGGTTTGTATCTACCTGGTTGTGGTTTGTAGTAGGGTTGGTATCTACCTGGTTGTAGTAGGGTTGGTATCTACCTGGTTGTAGTAGGGTTGGTATCTACCTGGTTGGTATCTACCTGGTTGGTATCTACCTGGTTGGAATCTACCTGGTTGGAATCTACCTGGTTGGAATCTACCTGGTTGGAATCTACCTGGTTGGTATCTACCTGGTTGGTATCTACCTGGTTGGTATCTACCTGGTTGGTATCTACCTGGTTGTAGTAGGGTTGGTATCTACCTGGTTGTAGTAGGGTTGGTATCTACCTGGTTGTAGTAGGGTTGGTATCTACCTGGTTGTAGTAGGGTTGGTATCTACCTGGTTGAAGTAGGGTTGGTATCTACCTGGCTGTGGTTTGTAGTAGGGTTGGTATCTACCTGGCTGTGGTTTGTAGTAGGGTTGGTATCTACCTGGCTGTGGTTTGTAGTAGGGTTGGTATCTACCTGGTTGTGGTTGGTATCTACCTGGCTGTGGTTTGTAGTAGGGTTGGTATCTACCTGGTTGTGGGTTGTAGTAGGGTTGGTATCTACCTGGTTGTAGTTGGTATCTACCTGGTTGTGGTTGGTAGTAGGGTTGGTATCTACCTGGTTGTGGTTGGTAGTAGGGTTGGTATCTACCTGGTTGTGGGTTGTAGTAGGGTTGGTATCTACCTGGCTGTGGTTTGTAGTAGGGTTGGTACTCGTGGTCCATGGCGCAGGCCAGCATCTTGAGAAGGCGGTGCACGGCGCTGCTGTTGAGCAGTAAGTCCAGAGGTCCGACCACCAGCCTCTTGACAGACGTCTCTTGGACAGGGGGGACCGGTTCTTCTTTAGGCCCTGTTGCCATGGTGAAGTCCTGCTGCCCTACACACACTGGGACAGAGAGACACAGAGGGTCAGAACCAAACACACACTGGGACAGAGAGACACAGAGGGTCAGAACCACACACACACTGGGACAGAGAGACACAGAGGGTCAGAACCAAACACACACTGGGACAGAGAGACACAGAGGGTCAGAACCACACACACACACTGGGACAGAGAGACACAGAGGGTCAGAACCAAACACACACACTGGGACAGAGAGACACAGAGAGTCAGAACCACACACACACTGGGACAGAGAGACACAGAGGGTCAGAACCAAACACACACACTGGGACAGAGAGACAGAGGGTCAGAACCACACACACACTGGGACAGAGACACAGAGGGTCAGAACCACTCACACACTGGGACAGAGAGACACAGAGGGTCAGAACCAAACACACACACTGGGACAGAGAGACAGAGGGTCAGAACCACACACACACTGGGACAGAGAGACAGAGGGTCAGAACCACACACACACTGGGACAGAGAGACACAGAGGGTCAGAACCACACACACACTGGGACAGAGAGAGACAGAGGGTCAGAACCACACACACACTGGGACAGAGAGACAGAGGGTCAGAACCACACACACACTGGGACAGAGAGACAGAGGGTCAGAACCACACACACACTGGGACAGAGAGACAGAGGGTCAGAACCACACATACACTGGGACAGAGAGAGACAGAGGGTCAGAACCACACACACACTGGGACAGAGAGACAGAGGGTCAGAACCACACACACACTGGGACAGAGAGACAGAGCGTCAGAACCACACACACACTGGGACAGAGAGACACAGAGGGTCAGAACCACACACACACTGGGACAGAGACATAGAGGGTCAGAACCACACACACACTGGGACAGAGAGAGACAGAGGGTCAGAACCACACACACACTGGGACAGAGAGACAGAGGGTCAGAACCACACACACACTGGGACAGAGAGAGACAGAGGGTCAGAACCACACCAACACTGGGACAGAGAGACAGAGGGTCAGAACCACACACACACTGGGACAGAGAGACACAGAGGGTCAGAACCAAACACACACACTGGGACAGAGAGACAGAGGGTCAGAACCACACACACACTGGGACAGAGAGACAGAGGGTCAGAACCACACATACACTGGGACAGAGACACAGAGGGTCAGAACCACACACACACTGGGACAGAGAGACAGAGGGTCAGAACCACACACACACTGGGACAGAGAGACACAGAGGGTCAGAACCAAACACACACACTGGGACAGAGAGACACAAATGTCCCTTCTCTCTCTCTCTCCTCTGCCCTCTATGTGATGTATATTCCAAATGTCCCTTCTCTCTCTCTCTCCTCTGCCCTCTTTGTGATGTATATTCCAAATGTCCCTTCTCTCTCTCTCTCTCTCTCCTCGGGCCTCTATGTGATGTATATTCCAAATGTCCCTTCTCTCTCTCTCTCCTCTGCCCTCTATGTGATGTATATTACAAATGTCTCTTCTATCACTCAGCTGTCCCGTTATTCACCGATGACACGCAGGTCACTGTTAGAATGATTTACAGCCACCTCTTTCTTATACAACTGGATCCACTAAAACTAGAGGGCGAAGGAGACTACACTGGATCCATTAAAACTAGGGGGCGGAGGGGACTACACTGGATCCAGTAAAACTAGGGGGCAGAGGGGACTAAACTGGATCCATTAAAACTAGGGGGCGAAGGAGACTAAACTGGATCCAGTAAAACTAGGGGGCAGAGGGGACTAAACTGGATCCATTAAAACTAGGGGACGGAGGTGACTAAACTGGATCCATTAAAACTAGGGGACGGAGGTGACTAAACTGGATCCATTAAAACTAGGGGACGGAGGTGACTAAACTGGATCCATTAAAACTAGGGGACGGAGGTGAAGAGGGGACTAAACTGGATCCAGTAAAACTAGGGGGCGGAGGTGACTAAACTGGATCCATTAAAACTAGGGGGCGGAGGGGACTAAACTGGATCCATTAAAACTAGGGGACGGAGGTGAAGAGGGGACTAAACTGGATCCATTAAAACTAGGGGGCGGAGGGGACTAAACTGGATCCATTAAAACTAGGGGGCAAGGAGAAGAGGGGAATAAACTGGATCCATTAAAACTAGGGGGCGGAGGTGAAGAGGGGACTAAACTGGATCCATTAAAACTAGGGGGCGGAGGGGACTAAACTGGATCCATTAAAACTAGGGGGCAAGGAGAAGAGGGGAATAAACTGGATCCATTAAAACTAGGGGGCGGAGGTGAAGAGGGGACTAAACTGGATCCATTAAAACTAGGGGGCGGAGGTGAAGAGGGGAATAAACTGGATCCATTAAAACTAGGGGGCGGAGGGGACTAAACTGGATCCATTAAAACTAGGGGGCGGAGGTGAAGAGGGGACTAAACTGGATCCATTACAACTAGGGGGCGAAAGAGAAGAGGGGACTAAACTGGATCCATTAAAACTAGGGGGCAAGGAGACTAAACTGGATCCATTTAAACTAGGGGGCGGAGGGGACTAAACTGGATCCATTAAAACTAGGGGACGGAGGTGACTAAACTGGATCCATTAAAACTAGGGGACGGAGGTGAAGAGGGGACTAAACTGGATCCAGTAAAACTAGGGGGCGGAGGTGACTAAACTGGATCCATTAAAACTAGGGGGCGGAGGGGACTAAACTGGATCCATTAAAACTAGGGGACGGAGGTGAAGAGGGGACTAAACTGGATCCATTAAAACTAGGGGGCGGAGGGGACTAAACTGGATCCATTAAAACTAGGGGGCAAGGAGAAGAGGGGAATAAACTGGATCCATTAAAACTAGGGGGCGGAGGTGAAGAGGGGACTAAACTGGATCCATTAAAACTAGGGGGCGGAGGGGACTAAACTGGATCCATTAAAACTAGGGGGCAAGGAGAAGAGGGGAATAAACTGGATCCATTAAAACTAGGGGGCGGAGGTGAAGAGGGGACTAAACTGGATCCATTAAAACTAGGGGGCGGAGGTGAAGAGGGGAATAAACTGGATCCATTAAAACTAGGGGGCGGAGGGGACTAAACTGGATCCATTAAAACTAGGGGGCGGAGGTGAAGAGGAGACTAAACTGGATCCATTACAACTAGGGGGCGAAAGAGAAGAGGGGACTAAACTGGATCCATTAAAACTAGGGGGCAAGGAGACTAAACTGGATCCATTTAAACTAGGGGGCGGAGGGGACTAAACTGGATCCATTAAAACTAGGGGGCAAGGAGACTACACTGGATCCATTAAAACTAGGGGACGGAGGTGAAGAGGGAACTAAACTGGATCCATTAAAACTAGGGGGCAGAGGGGACTAAACTGGATCCATTAAAACTAGGGGACGGAGGTGAAGAGGGGACTAAACTGGATCCAGTAAAACTAGGGGGCGGAGGTGAAGAGGGAACTAAACTAGAACCATTAAAACTAGGGGGCGGAGGGGACTAAACTGGATCCATTAAAACTAGGGGGCGGAGGAGACGAGGGGACTAAACTGGATCCATTAAAACTAGGGGGCGGAGGTGAAGAGGGGACTAAACTGGATCCATTAAAACTGGGGGGCAGAGGGGACTAAACTAGAACCATTAAAACTAGGGGGCGGAGGGGACTAAACTGGATCCATTAAAACTAGGGGGCAAGGAGACTACACTGGATCCATTAAAACTAGGGGGCGGAGGAGAAGAGGGGACTAAACTGGATCCATTAAAACTAGGGGGCGGAGGGGACTAAACTAGCTTTATTTCATCATGTGATGTACATACATTCATTACACCACACAGAACACCGACAGAACACCGTCAGAACACACAGAACACCGTCAGAACACACAGAACACCGTCAGAACAAACAGAACACCATCAGAACACACAGAACACCGTCAGAACACCATCAAAACACATATAACACCGTCAGAACACCGTCAAAACACATATAACACCGTCAGAACACCGTCAAAACACATAGAACACCGTCAGAACACCATCAAAACACATATAACACCGTCAGAACACCATCAAAACACATATAACACCGTCAGAACAAACAGGACACCGTCAGAACACCGTCAGAACACACAGAACACCGTCAGAACACACCGAACACTGTCGGAACACACAGAACACGGTCAGACCATAGAACACCGTCAGAACACCGTCAGAACACTGTCAAAACAAACAGAACACCGTCAGAACACCGTCAGAACAAACAGAACACCGTCAGAACACCGTCAAAACAAACAAAACACCGTCAGAACAAACAGAACACCGTCAGAACAAACAGAACACCGTCAGAACACCGTCAGAACACCGGCAGAACATCGTCAGAACACACAGAACACCGTCAGACCACACAGAACACCGTCAGAACACACAAAACACCGTCAGAACACAGTCAGAACACCGTCAGAACACCGGCAGAACATCGTCAGAACACACAGAACACCGTCAGACCACACAGAACACCGTCAGAACACACGGAACACTGTCAGAACACCGTCAGAACAAACAGAACACCGTCAGAACACACAGAACAAACAGAACACCGTCAGACCACACAGAACACCGTCAGAACACCGTCAGAACAAACAGAACACCGTCAGAACACCGTCTGAACAAACAGAACATCGTCAAAACAAACAGAACACTGTCAGAACACCGTCAGAACAAACTGAACACCGTCAGCACAAACAGAACACCGTCAGAACAAACAGAACACCGTCAGACCACAAAGAACACCGTCAGAACACCATCAGAACAAACAGAACACCGTCAGAACACACAGAACACCGTCAGAACACACAGAATACAGTCAGAACACCGGCAGAACACCGTCAGAACACCGGCAGAACACCGTCAGAACAAACAGAACACCGTCAGAACACACATAACACCGTCAGAACACACAGAACACCGTCAGAACACACAGAACACCGTCAGAACACACAGAACACCGTCAGAACAAACAGAACAATGTCAGAACACAGTCAGAACACCGTCAGAACAAACAGAACACCGTCAGAACACCGTCAGAACAAACAGAACACTGTCAGACCACACAGAACACCGTCAGAACACCATCAGAACAAACAGAACACCGTCAGAACACCGTCAGAACAAACAGAACACCGTCAGACCACACAGAACACTGTCAGAACACCATCAGAACAAACAGAACACCGTCAGAATACAGTCAGAACACCGGCAGAACACTGTCAGAACACCGGCAGAACACCGTCAGAACAAACAGAACACCGTCAGAACAAACAGAACACCGTCAGACCACACAGAACACTGTCAGAACACCATCAGAACAAACAGAACACCGTCAGAATACAGTCAGAACACCGGCAGAACACTGTCAGAACACCGGCAGAACACCGTCAGAACAAACAGAACACCGTCAGAACACACAGAACACCGTCAGACCACACAGAACACCATCAGAACACCGTCAGAACAAACAGAACACCGTCAGACCACACAGAACACCATCAGAACACCGTCAGAACAAACAGAACACCGTCAGAACAAACAGAACACCGTCAGAACAAACAGAACAGCGTCAGAACACACAGAACACCGGCAGAACACCGTCAGAACACACAGAACACCGTCAGAACACCGTCAGAACAAACAGAACACCGTCAGAACACACAGAACACCGGCAGAACACCGTCAGAACACACAGAACACCGTCAGAACACCGGCAGAACACACAGAACACCGTCAGAACACACAGAACGCCGTCAGAACACCGGCAGAACACACAGAACACCGTCAGAACACAGTCAGAACACACATAACACCATCAGAACACAGTCAGAACACACAGAACACCGTCAGAACACAGAGAACACCGGCAGAACACACAGAACACACAGAACACCGGCAGAACAAACATAACACCGTCAGAACACACAGCCTGTGTCCCAAATGGCTCCCTATTCCCCATAGGGCTCTGGTCTAAAGTAGTGTACTATGTAGGGAACAGGGTGCCATTGGGCCCTAATCTAAAGTAGTGCACTATATAGGGAACAGGGTGCCATTTGGCCCTAATCTAAAGTAGTGTACTATATAGTGAACAGGGTGCCATTTGGCCCTAATCTAAAGTAGTGTACTATATAGTGAACAGGGTGCCATTGGGCCCTAATCTAAAGTAGTGTACTATATAGGGAATTTACACAGAGGGTTCACAGGGCCAGACATGAATTCCTGTTCCACTGAATGAATGGAGGGTTCAAATTCCTGTTTGATTTTGGAGATTAAACGTGTCACTTCCTCTCCCCTGTCTGCGTTGCTATTGGCTGTGGCGGATGAGGACTAATATACACCATGTGGCAGCAGTTAGATCAGATGAAGGACGGAGAGCGATGAAATTAGCTGGGATTTAAAGAATTACAACTATCTCCCATTCCTCCCTCCCAAAACCATCACATTACTTCTCTGTGAAGTCAATAGCGAGTCTGCGAAAACTTGACTTCGAAAAACAGGATCGAGTTACGTTTTAACCTAAAAAAAAAGTTTCCGCCAGTCCTGTGGCAACGGTCGGTGACTAATCTGATCGGTCGACACCGGATGGTCTCATCACCGGAGGCTGAACACCGATAGGAAAGTATTACACACTGATGAACGCAACTCTAATCCACCCCTGACACCACGACACTTATCCACACATCACAATGGGTCTGACAGTCCAAACTGACACTATCAATGTTTAGTTTAATTTAGAGGATTATCTGAGCTGACAGGAGGGGAAACTACAACCCAGGGGCTGGCTGCAGGAGGGGGAATGTAGAGAGAGACGGGGGGGGGGTGGGGGGGGGACAGAGAGAGACGGGGGGGGGGGGGGGGGGGGGACAGAGAGAGACAGGGGGGGGGGCAGAGAGAGACGGGGGGGGACAGAGAGAGACGGGGGGGGACAGAGAGAGACGGGGGGGGGGGGACAGAGAGACGGGGTGGGGGGGACAGAGCGAGACAGGGGGGGAACAGAGAGAGACGGGGGGGGGACAGAGAGAGTGAGAAGGGAGGGAGGGAGCACAAGAGGAAGGAGGTCTTAGAGAGATTGAGAGAGAAATGAAAGGAGGCAGAAAAGGAGAGAAAGGAATGACCTTCTGTAGGTCTATAGTAGTATCATGGTCTATAGTAGTATCATGGTCTATAGTAGTATCATGGTCTATAGTAGTATCATGGTCTATAGTAGTATCATGGTCTACAGTAGTATCATGGTCTATAGTAGTATCATGGTCTATAGTAGTATCATGGTCTATAGTAGTATCATGGTCTATAGTAGTATCATGGTCTATAGTAGTATCATGGTCTATAGTAGTATCATGGTCTATAGTAGTATCATGGTCTATAGTAGTATCATGGTCTGTAGTAGTATCATGGTCTGTAGTAGTATCATGGTCTGTAGTAGTATCATGGTCTGTAGTAGTATCATGGTCTATAGTAGTATCATGGTCTATAGTAGTATCATGGTCTATAGTAGTATCATGGTCTATAGTAGTATCATGGTCTGTAGTAGTATCATGGTCTGTAGTAGTATCATGGTCTATAGTAGTATCATGGTCTATAGTAGTATCATGGTCTATAGTAGTATCATGGTCTATAGTAGTATCATGGTCTATAGTAGTATCATGGTCTATAGTAGTATCATGGTCTATAATAGTATCATGGTCTATAGTAGTATCATGGTCTATAGTAGTATCATGGTCTATAGTAGTATCGTGGTCTATAGTAGTATCGTGGTCTATAGTAGTATCGTGGTCTATAGTAGTATCGTGGTCTATAGTAGTATCGTGGTCTATAGTAGTATCGTGGTCTATAGTAGTATCGTGGTCTATAGTAGTATCGTGGTCTATAGTAGTATCGTGGTCTATAGTAGTATCGTGGTCTATAGTAGTATCGTGGTCTATAGTAGTATCGTGGTCTATAGTAGTATCGTGGTCTATAGTAGTATCGTGGTCTATAGTAGTATCGTGGTCTATAGTAGTATCGTGGTCTATAGTAGTATCATGGTCTATAGTAGTATCATGGTCTATAGTAGTATCATGGTCTATAGTAGTATCATGGTCTATAGTAGTATCATGGTCTATAGTAGTATCAAGGTCTATAGTAGTATCATGGTCTATAGTAGTATCATGGTCTTTAGTAGTATCATGGTCTATAGTAGTATCATGGTCTATAGTAGTATCATGGTCTATAGTAGTATCATGGTCTATAGTAGTATCATGGTCTATAGTAGTATCATGGTCTATAGTAGTATCATGGTCTATAGTAGTATCATGGTCTATAGTAGTATCATGGTCTATAAACCGACAGACAGGGTGACCTTCTGTAGGTCTATAGTAGTATCATGGTCTATAAACCATTAGACAGGGTGACCTTCTGTAGGTCTATAGTAGTATCATGGTCTATAGTAGTATCATGGTCTATAGTAGTATCATGGTCTATAGTAGTATCATGGTCTATAGTAGTATCATGGTCTATAGTAGTATCATGGTCTATAGTAGTATCATGGTCTATAGTAGTATCATGGTCTATAGTAGTATCATGGTCTATAGTAGTATCATGGTCTGTAGTAGTATCATGGTCTATAGTAGTATCATGGTCTATAGTAGTATCATGGTCTATAGTAGTATCATGGTCTATAGTAGTATCATGGTCTATAGTAGTATCATGGTCTGTAGTAGTATCATGGTCTATAGTAGTATCATGGTCTATAGTAGTATCATGGTCTGTAGTAGTATCATGGTCTATAGTAGTATCATGGTCTATAGTAGTATCATGGTCTATAGTAGTATCATGGTCTGTAGTAGTATCATGGTCTATAGTAGTATCATGGTCTATAGTAGTATCATGGTCTATAGTAGTATCATGGTCTATAAACCGACAGACAGGGTGACCTTCTGTAGGTCTATAGTAGTATCATGGTCTATAGTAGTATCATGGTCTAGTAGTATCATGGTCTATAGTAGTATCATGGTCTATAGTAGTATCATGGTCTATAGTAGTATCATGGTCTATAAACCATTAGACAGGATGACCTTCTGAAGGTCTATAGTAGTATCATGGTCTATAAACCATTAGACAGGATGACCTTCTGTAGGTCTATAGTAGTATCATGGTCTATAAACCATTAGACAGGGTGACCTTCTGTAGGTCTATAGTAGTATCATGGTCTATAAACCAACATTAGACAGGATGACCTTCTGTATGTCTATAGTAGTATTATGGTCTATAAACCGACAGGATGACCTTCTGTAGGTCTATAGTAGTATCATGGTCTATAGTAGTATCATGGTCTATAGT
>NC_092149.1:3500473-3510473 GCF_045791955.1 Oncorhynchus clarkii lewisi | reverse complement strand
AGAGAGAGAGAGAGAGAGAGAGAGAGAGCGACAGAGAGAGACAGAGAGAGACAGGGAGAGACAGAGACACAGACAGAGAGAGAGGGAGAGAGAGGCTGTGTGTGGTCTGAGGAATGAGACACTACCCTTGGTGCTGCTGGTCTCCACTGTGTAGAGGTAATCCATGTAGAAGGCCCCAAAGCGCTGCATGCCTGATATCTCTGTGTAGGTCTCCTGTCAAACACAGACCAGGACAGGAGGTCAGCATAGGGTTAAACAGACCTGAAGAGACAGGGGGGGTCAGCATAGGGCTAAACAGGCCTGAAGAGACAGGGGGGGTCAACATAGGGCTAAACAGGCCTGAAGAGACAGGGGGGGTCAGCATAGGGTTAAACAGGCCTGAAGAGACAGGGGGGGTCAGCATAGGGCTAAACAGGCCTGAGCAGACAACGGGACAGGGGGGGGTCAGCATAGGGCTAAACAGGCCTGAGCAGACGAAGGGACAGGGGGGGGGGGTCAGCATAGGGCTAAACAGGCCTGAAGAGACAGGGGGGGTCAGCATAGGGCTAAACAGGCCTGAAGAGACAGGGGGGGTCAGCATAGGGCTAAACAGGCCTGAGCAGACAACGGGACAGGGGGGGGGTCAGCATCGGGCTAAACAGGCCTGAGCAGACAACGGGACAGGACGGGGGGGGAGGTCAGCATAGGGCTAAACAGGTTGATGAGGACTAAACAGGTTGATGAGGACTAACAGGTTGATGAGGACTAACAGGTTGATGAGGACTAAACAGGTTGATGAGGACTAAACAGGTTGATGAGGACTAAACAGGTTGATGAGGACTAACAGGTTGATGAGGACTAACAGGTTGATGAGGACTAACAGGTTGATGAGGAATAACAGGTTGATGAGGACTAAACAGGTTGATGAGGACTAAACAGGTTGATGAGGACTAACAGGTTGATGAGGACTAACAGGTTGATGAGGACTAAACAGGTTGATGAGGACTAAACAGGTTGATGAGGACTAAACAGGTTGATGAGGACTAACAGGTTGATGAGGACTAACAGGTTGATGAGGACTAACAGGTTGATGAGGACTAACAGGTTGATGAGGACTAACAGGTTGATGAGGACTAACAGGTTGATATTTAATGTAAAGACTGTAGGTCAGATACAGTATAAAGGAGATGTCAGTCATGTGTAACACCATGATAATAATTGTGCACGATAAGGCCTGTGTGAGTTCTGACCTTGTGGTTGGTGGCATCCAGGATGAACTCTGCTCTGACCCCGTTGTTCTCTGGAGAGCGGTAGTCGAACAGGGAGTTGGTCAGGTAGGTCATGCCTTTACTGCTCAGACTCTCTCCACAGCTGAAGAACACTGCATCCTGGGAGGAGGAGAGGACAGACAATCAATCACAGTATAGAAACGCACTGACACGGTCATAGTTTTAACCAACAATCAAACCACACTGCAGGTTCACTGTAAGAGATGTTAGTTTGAGGTAAAGGTTACAGGAGAGGAAGGAGAGGAGAGGAAGTAGGGTGAGGAAGGGAAGAAGGAGAGGAGGGTGAGGAAGGAGAGGAGAGGAAGGAGGGAGAGGAGGGTGAGGAAGGGAAGAAGGAGAGGAGGGTGAGGAAAGAGGAAAGAGAGGAGGTTTGAGGAAGGAGGAAAGAGAGGAGGGTGAGGAAGGAGAGGAGGGTGAGGAAGGAGAGGAGGGTGAGGAAGGAGAGGAGGGTGAGGAAGGAGAGGATGGTGAGGAAGGAGAGGAAGGAGAGGAGAGGAAGGAGAGGAGGGTTGAGGAAGGGAAGAAGGAGAGAAGGTTTGAAGAAGGAGGAAAGAGAGGAGGGTGAGGAAGGAGAGGAGGGTGAGGAAGGAGAGGAAGGAGAGGAGGGTTGAGGAAGGAGTTGAGGGTGAGGAAAGAGGAAAGAGAGGAGGGTGAGGAAGGAGAGGAGGGTGAGGAAGGAGAGGAGGGTGAGGAAGGAGAGGAGGGTGAGGAAAGAGAGGAGGGTGAGGAAGGAGAGGAGGGTGAGGAAGGAGAGGAGGGTGAGGAAAGAGAGGAGGGTGAGGAAGGAGAGGAGGGTGAGGAAGGAGAGGAAGGAGAGGAGGGTTGAGGAAGGAGAGGAGGGTTGAGGAAGGAGAGGAGGGTGAGGAAGGAGAGGAGGGTGAGGAAGGAGAGGAGGGTTGAGGAAGGAGAGGATGGTGAGGAAGGAGAGGAGGGTGAGGAAGGAGAGGATGGTGAGGAAGGAGAGGAAGGAGAGGATGATTGAGGAAGGAGAGGATGGTGAGGAAGGGAAGGAGAGGAGGGTGAGGAAGGAGAGGAGGGTGAGGAAGGAGAGGAGGGTTGAGGAAGGAGAGGAGGGTTGAGGAAGGAGAGGAGGGTGAGGAAGGAGAGGAGGGTGAGGAAGGAGAGGAGGGTGAGGAAGGAGAGGAGGGTGAGGAAGGAGAGGAGGTTTGAGGAAGGAGAGGAGGTTTGAGGAAGAAGAGGAGGTTTGAGGAAGGATAGGAGGTTTGAGGAAGGAGGAAGGAGAGGAGGTTTGAGGAAGGAGAGTTGAGGAAGATCAGCCTAGTTCTTTACCTCCTCCCGTCTGTTCAAGTTCTCCTCAAAGTCCCGCACTCCCATGATGCCTTTCAGGCAGAGCGCCCGGACGCCCACGATGCCGATCTGACAGTCGAAGAAGGGTTCCCCCATCATCAGCACCTAGAGGAGAGGAGAGGAGGAGAGGTGAGGAGGAGGAAGAGAGGAGAGGAAGTTTGGAGAGCTTCAGAGAGTGATCAGACCACTGGGCTCCTGGGGAAAATGCAGCTAGACTGAGGAACCTTCTCCTACAGTGGAGAAGCGCAGTCTCAACACAGGCCATAATTAACGACATTCACTCACAGAAAGGAATGAAACCACCTGCGGTACACGGTTTAAGAGCCCGTATCATCGGCCGATCGTGAACAAGGCTCTCTTGACTGTGATTAGAGTGTGGCGGTGTTACTCTGTGGTGTCGGTGAAGTTACAACGTCATTAGGTCTTTATAAAAAACCTGGGACAGATGAAGGCCACCTCTCTCAATCTGCCGTAGCAGTCTGGAACCACCAGCTGGCCCAAACGGCACCCTATTCCCTATATAGTGCACTATTTTTAACCAGAGCCCATAGGGCCATAGGGGTTTTGGTCAAAAGTAGTGCACTAAACAGGGAATAGAGTGCCGTTTAGGAGGAAACCCTAAGTGTGGTTCGCCTTGCTTACCGTGGGTTCCCCCGAACCACACCAATAAAACCTAATGTTTGAATAATTACAAGCCCTGCTTTCTCTGTTTAACCATTCTCCTCTCCTCTCCTCTCCCTGCCTCCACGGCCCTCCTCCTCCTCGTTCCCTGTTTAACCATTCTCCTCTCCTCTCCCTGCTTCCACGGCCCTCCTCCTCCTCGTTCCCTGTTTAACCATTCTCCTCTCCTCTCCCTGCTTCCACGGCCCTCCTCCTCCTCGTTCCCTGTTTAACCATTCTCCTCTCCTCTCCTCTCCTCTCCCTGCTTCCAAGCCCTCCTCCTCCTCTTTCCCTGTTTAACCATTCTCCTCTCCTCTCCTCTCCCTGCTTCCAAGCCCTCCTCCTCCTCTTTCCCTGTTTAACCATTCTCCTCTCCTCTCCTCTCCCTGCTTCCAAGCCCTCCTCCTCCTCTTTCCCTGTTTAACCATTCTCCTCTCCTCCACGGCCCTCCTCCTCCTCGTTCCCTGTTTAACCATTCTCCTCTCCTCTCCCTGCTTCCAAGCCCTCCTCGTTCCCTGTTTAACCATTCTCCTCTCCTCTCCCTGCTTCCAAGCCCTCCTCCTCCTCTTTCCCTGTTTAACCATTCTCCTCTCCTCTCCTCTCCCTGCTTCCAAGCCCTCCTCCTCCTCTTTCCCTGTTTAACCATTCTCCTCTCCTCTCCCTGCCTCCACGGCCCTCCTCCTCCTCGTTCCCTGTTTAACCATTCTCCTCTCCTCTCCCTGCTTCCAAGCCCTCCTCGTTCCCTGTTTAACCATTCTCCTCTCCTCTCCCTGCTTCCAAGCCCTCCTCCTCCTCGTTCCCTGTTTAACCATTCTCCTCTCCCTGCTTCCAAGCCCTCCTCCTCCTCTTTCCCTGTTTAACCATTCTCCTCTCCTCTCCCTGCCTCCACGGCCCTCCTCGTTCCCCGTTTAACCACTCCCCACCCCCCTCCTATCTGTTCCATTACTTTGGGAGACCGGCCAGAGACCCAGGAAACCAGTATCCCAGAGAATAAGGTATAAAAATATTTTTAACGCCGAGGGGAACAGGGATCAAGGATCTGGGCCGAGGTCTGGTCCTGAGCTGTGAATTCTGGGCCGAGGTCTGGTCCTGAGCTGTGAATTCCACTGGATTAGATGAGTGGCCCGGAGAGAGTTTATGAACGTACTGAGAGAGAGAGAATTAAAAACACCCCTCAGTCCAAGAGTGTCTGCCTCTCTTTAAATGTGATGAATAATCACACAGGCTTATAAAGGACCGACAGCTGAACGGTCAGAGGGATGTGATTACAGTCTGTTATAGTGAGGGATGAGATTACAGTCTGTTATAGTGAGGGATGAGATTACAGTCTGTTACAGTGAGGGATGAGATTACAGTCTGTTATAGTGATGGATGAGATTACAGTCTGTTATAGTGAGGGATGAGATTACAGTCTGTTATAGTGAGGGATGAGATTACAGTCTGTTATAGTGAGGGATGAGATTACAGTCTGTTATAGTGTAGTCACAGTGAGGGATGAGATTACAGTCTGTTATAGTGAGGGATGAGATTACAGTCTGTTATAGTGAGGGATGAGATTACAGTCTGTTATAGTGAGGGATGAGATTACAGTCTGTTATAGTGAGGGATGAGATTACAGTCTGTTATAGTGAGGGATGAGATTACAGTCTGTTATAGTGAGGGATGAGATTACAGTCTCTTATAGTGAGGGATGAGATTTCAGTCTCTTATAGTGAGGGATGAGATTACAGTCTGTTATAGTGAGGGATGAGATTACAGTCTGTTATAGTGAGGGATGAGATTACAGTCTGTTATAGTGAGGGATGAGATTACAGTCTGTTATAGTGAGGGATGAGATTACAGTCTCTTATAGTGAGGGATGAGATTACAGTCTGTTATAGTGAGGGATGAGATTACAATCTGTTACAGTGAGGGATGAGATTACAATCTGTTATAGTGAGGGATGAGATTACAGTCTGTTATAGTGAGGGATGAGATTACAGTCTGTTATAGTGAGGGATGAGATTACAGTCTCTTATAGTAAGGGATGAGATTACAGTCTGTTATAGTGGGGGATGAGATTACAGTCTGTTATAGTGAGGGATGAGATTACAGTCTGTTATAGTGAGGGATGAGATTACAGTCTGTTATAGTGAGGGATGAGATTACAATCTGTTATAGTGAGGGATGAGATTACAGTCTGTTATAGTGAGGGATGAGATTACAGTATGTTATAGTGTAGTCACAGTGAGGGACGACAGTACAGTCTGTTATAGTGTAGTCACAGTGAGGGATGAGATTACAGTCTGTTATATACCAGGGTAATGTATATGATAGTCTGTTATATACCAGGGTAATGTATATGATATTACAGTCTGTTATATACAAGGGTAATGTATATGATAGTACAGTCTGTTATATACCAGGGTAATGTATAAGATAGTACAGTCTGTTATATACCAGGGTAATGTATATGATAGTACAGTCTGTTATATACCAGGGTAATGTATAGGATAGTACAGTCTGTTATATACCAGGGTAATGTATATGATAGTACAGTCTGTTATATACCAGGGTAATGTATATGATAGTACAGTCTGTTATGTACCAGGGTAATGTATATGATAGTACAGTCTGTTATGTACAAGGGTAATGTATATGATAGTACAGTCTGTTATATACCAGGGAAATGTATATGATAGTACAGTCTGTTATATACCAGGGTAATGTATATGATAGTACAGTCTGTTATATACCAGGGTAATGTATATGATAGTACAGTCTGGTATATACCAGGGTAATGTATATGATAGTACAGTCTGTTATATACAAGGGTAATGTATATGATAGTACAATCTGTTATATACCAGGGTAATGTATATGATAGTCTGTTATATACCAGGGTAATGTATATGATAGTCTGTTATATACCAGGGTAATGTATATGATATTACAGTATGTTATATACAAGGGTAATGTATATGATATTACAGTCTGTTATATACCAGGGTAATGTATATGATATTACAGTCTGTTATGAACCAGGGTAATGTATATGATATTACAGTCTGTTATATACCAGGGTAATGTATGTGATATTACAGTCTGTTATGTACCAGGGTAATGTATATGATATTACAGTCTGTTATATACCAGGGTAATGTACATGATAGTCTGTTATATACCAGGGTAATGTATATGATATTACGGTATGTTATATACAAGGGTAATGTATATGATAGTCTGTTATATACCATGGTAATGTATATGATATTCTGTTATATACCAGGGTAATGTATATGATATTACAGTATGTTATATACCAGGGTAATGTATATGATAGTCTGTTATATACCATGGTAATGTATATGATAGTCTGTTATATACCAGGGTAATGTATATGATATTACAGTCTGTTATGTACCAGGGTAATGTATATGATAGTCTGTTCTATACCAGGGTAATGTATATGATAGTCTGTTATATACCATGGTAATGTATATGATATTACAGTCTGTTATGTACCAGGGTAATGTATATGATAGTCTGTTATATACCAGGGTAATGTATATGATATTACAGTCTGTTATGTACCAGGGTAATGTATATGATAGTCTGTTCTATACCAGGGTAATGTATATGATAGTAGTCTGTTCTATACCAGGGTAATGTATATGATAGTCTGTTATATACCAGGGTAATGTATATGATAGTCTGTTATATACCAGGGTAATGTATGTGATAGTCTGTTATATACCAGGGTAATGTATATGATAGTCTGTTATATACCAGGGTAATGTATATGATAGTCTGTTATATACCAGGGTAATGTATATGATAGTCTGTTATATACCAGGGTAATGTATATGATAGTAGTCTGTTCTATACCAGGGTAATGTATATGATAGTCTGTTCTATACCAGGGTAATGTATATGATAGTCTGTTATATACCATGGTAATGTATATGATAGTAGTCTGTTCTATACCAGGGTAATGTATATGATAGTCTGTTATATACCAGGGTAATGTATATGATAGTCTGTTATATACCAGGGTAATGTATGTGATAGTCTGTTATATACCAGGGTAATGTATATGATAGTAGTCTGTTATATACCATGGTAATGTATATGATAGTCTGTTATATACCAGGGTAATGTATATGATATTACAGTCTGTTATATACCAGGGTAATGTATATGATAGTATGTTCTATACCAGGGTAATGTATATGATATTACAGTATGTTCTGTACCAGGGTAATGTATATGATAGTCTGTTATATACCAGGGTAATGTATATGATAGTACAGTCTGTTATATTCCAGGGTAATGTATATGATAGTCTGTTATATACCAGGGTAATGTATATGATAGTACAGTCTGTTATATACAAGGGTAATGTATATGATAGTCTGTTATATACCAGGGTAATGTATATGATAGTCTGTTATATACCAGGGTAATGTATATGATAGTCTGTTATATACCAGGGTAATGTATATGATAGTGTGTTATATACCAGGGTAATGTATATGATAGTCTGTTATATACCAGGGTAATGTATATGATAGTCTGTTATATTCCAGGGTAATGTATATGATAGTACAGTCTGTTATATACCAGGGTAATGTATATGATATTACAGTCTGTTATATACCAGGGTAATGTATATGATAGTCTGTTATATACCAGGGTAATGTATATGATAGTTTGTTATATACCAGGGTAATGTATATGATAGTTTGTTATATACCAGGGTAATGTGTATGATAGTCTGTTATATACCAGGGTAATGTATATGATAGTCTGTTATATACCAGGGTAATGTATATGATATTACAGTCTGTTATATACCAGGGTAATGTATATGATAGTCTGTTATATACCAGGGCAATGTATATGATAGTCTGTTATATACCAGGGTAATGTGTATGATAGTCTGTTATATACCAGGGTAATGTATATGATAGTCTGTTATATACCAGGGTAATGTATATGATATTACAGTCTGTTATGTACCAGGGTAATGTATATGATAGTCTGTTATATACCAGGGTAATGTATATGATATTACAGTCTGTTATATACCAGGGTAATGTATATGATAGTCTGTTATATACCAGGGTAATGTATATGATATTACAGTCTGTTATATACCAGGGTAATGTATATGATAGTCTGTTATATACCAGGGTAATGTATATGATATTACAGTCTGTTATATACCAGGGTAATGTTATGATAGTCTGTTATATACCAGGGTAATGTTATGATAGTCTGTTATATACCAGGGTAATGTATATGATAGTAGTCTGTTATATACCATGGTAATGTATATGATAGTCTGTTATATACCAGGGTAATGTATATGATATTACAGTCTGTTATGTACCAGGGTAATGTATATGATAGTCTGTTCTATACCAGGGTAATGTATATGATAGTAGTCTGTTCTATACCAGGGTAATGTATATGATAGTCTGTTATATACCAGGGTAATGTATATGATAGTCTGTTATATACCAGGGTAATGTATGTGATAGTCTGTTATATACCAGGGTAATGTATGTGATAGTCTGTTATATACCAGGGTAATGTATATGATAGTCTGTTATATACCAGGGTAATGTATATGATAGTCTGTTATATACCAGGGTAATGTATATGATAGTAGTCTGTTCTATACCAGGGTAATGTATATGATAGTCTGTTCTATACCAGGGTAATGTATATGATAGTCTGTTATATACCATGGTAATGTATATGATAGTAGTCTGTTCTATACCAGGGTAATGTATATGATAGTCTGTTATATACCAGGGTAATGTATATGATAGTCTGTTATATACCAGGGTAATGTATGTGATAGTCTGTTATATACCAGGGTAATGTATATGATAGTAGTCTGTTATATACCATGGTAATGTATATGATAGTCTGTTATATACCAGGGTAATGTATATGATATTACAGTCTGTTATATACCAGGGTAATGTATATGATAGTATGTTCTATACCAGGGTAATGTATATGATATTACAGTATGTTCTGTACCAGGGTAATGTATATGATAGTCTGTTATATACCAGGGTAATGTATATGATAGTACAGTCTGTTATATTCCAGGGTAATGTATATGATAGTCTGTTATATACCAGGGTAATGTATATGATAGTACAGTCTGTTATATACAAGGGTAATGTATATGATAGTCTGTTATATACCAGGGTAATGTATATGATAGTCTGTTATATACCAGGGTAATGTATATGATAGTCTGTTATATACCAGGGTAATGTATATGATAGTTTGTTATATACCAGGGTAATGTATATGATAGTCTGTTATATACCAGGGTAATGTATATGATAGTCTGTTATATTCCAGGGTAATGTATATGATAGTACAGTCTGTTATATACCAGGGTAATGTATATGATATTACAGTCTGTTATATACCAGGGTAATGTATATGATAGTCTGTTATATACCAGGGTAATGTATATGATAGTTTGTTATATACCAGGGTAATGTATATGATAGTTTGTTATATACCAGGGTAATGTGTATGATAGTCTGTTATATACCAGGGTAATGTATATGATAGTCTGTTATATACCAGGGTAATGTATATGATATTACAGTCTGTTATGTACCAGGGTAATGTATATGATAGTCTGTTATATACCAGGGTAATGTATATGATATTACAGTCTGTTATATACCAGGGTAATGTATATGATAGTCTGTTATATACCAGGGCAATGTATATGATAGTCTGTT
>NC_092149.1:3475473-3495473 GCF_045791955.1 Oncorhynchus clarkii lewisi | reverse complement strand
AGGACAACACACAGACTGAGTGGAGGTCTCTGGGTGTCAGGACAACACACAGACTGAGTGGAGGTCTCTGGGTGTCAGGACAAAACACAGACTGAGTGGAGGTCTCTGGGTCTCAGAACAACACACAGACTGAGTGGAGGTCTCTGGGTGTCAGAACAACACACAGACTGAGTGGAGGTCTCTGGGTCTCAGAACAACACACAGACTGAGTGGAGGTCTCTGGGTGTCAGGACAACACACAGACTGAGTGGAGGTCTCTGGGTGTCAGGACAACACACAGACTGAGTGGAGGTCTCTGGGTCTCAGGACAACACAGAGGCTGTCTTAAACACTCTTCTGGTCATGGGAAGAGAGGTGAGAGGGGGGTGAGGAGAGTGTGGTCAGGGGGGTGAGGAGAGTCTGGTCAGGGGGAGAGAGAGAGAGGATAGAGGGGGGTGAGGAGAGTGTGGTCAGGGGGGTGAGGAGAGTCTGGTCAGGGGGAGAGAGAGAGAGGAGAGAGGGGGGTGAGGAGAGTCTGGTCAGGGGGAGAGAGGAGAGTGTGGTCAGGGGGGTGAGGAGAGTCTGGTCAGGGGGAGAGAGAGAGAGGATAGAGGGGGGTGAGGAGAGTGTGGTCAGGGGGGTGAGGAGAGTCTGGTCAGGGGGAGAGAGAGAGAGGAGAGAGGGGGGTGAGGAGAGTCTGGTCAGGGGGAGAGAGGAGAGTGTGGTCAGGGGGGTGAGGAGAGTCTGGTCAGGGGGAGAGAGAGAGGAGAGAGGGGGTGAGGAGAGTCTGGTCAGGGGGAGAGAGAGAGAGAAGAGAGGGGGGTGAGGAGAGTGTGGTCAGGGGGGTAAGGAGAGTCTGGTCAGGGGAGAGAGAGAGGTGTGATGGCTGGCTGGGGGGGTAAGGAGGGTCTGGCCGGGGGGAGAGAGAGGTGTGATGGCTGGCTGGGTGCAGCTCAATCCCACCGTTTTGACTAACACAGGAAGCAGGTGCAGGTCAGAACAGACTGGAGCAGCTGCACCTTATTATAGTACTGATGGAACCACTTTCATCTTCCCTCTCTTCTCCTCCCTCTGCTCTCTTTCCCTCTTCTCCTCCCTCTGCTCTCTCTTTCCCTCTCTTCTCCTCCCTCTGCTCTGTCTTTCCCTCTCTTCTCCTCCATCTGCTCTGTCTTTCCCTCTCTTCTCCTCCCTCTGCTCTGTCTTTCCCTCTCTTCTCCTCCATCTGCTCTGTCTTTCCCTCTCTTCTCCTCCCTCTGCTCTGTCTTTCCCTCTCTTCTCCTCCCTCTGCTCTGTCTTTCCCTCTCTTCTCCTCCCTCCGTTCTCTTTCCCTCTCTTCTCCTCCCTCTGCTCTGTCTTTCCCTCTCTTCTCCTCCCTCTGCTCTGTCTTTCCCTTTCTTCTCCTCCCTCCGTTCTCTTTCCCTCTCTTCTCCTCCCTCCGTTCTCTTTCCCTCTTCTCCTCCCTCTGCTCTGTCTTTCCCTCTCTTCTCCTCCCTCTGCTCTGTCTTTCCCTCTCTTCTCCTCCCTCTGCTCTGTCTTTCCCTCTCTTCTCCTCCCTCTGCTCTGTCTTTCCCTCTCTTCTCCTCCCTCTGCTCTGTCTTTCCCTCTCTTCTCCTCCCTCTGCTCTCTTTCCCTCTCTTCTCCTCCCTCTGCTCTCTTTCCCTCTCTTCTCCTCCCTCTGCTCTCTTTCCCTCTTCTCCTCCCTCTGCTCTCTTTCCCTCTTCTCCTCCCTCTGCTCTCTCTTCTCCTCCCTCCGTTCTCTTTCCCTCTCTTCTCCTCCCTCTGCTCTCTTTCCCTCTTATCCTCCCTCTGCTCTCTTTCCCTATCTTTTCCTCCCTCTGCTCTCTTTCCCTCTCTATAAGAATACAGTAACAGGATGGAACTAGCGTAGCGTAGCAGGACTCTGGGTCTATAACAACACAGTAACAAGATGGAGCTAGCGTAGCAGGACTCTGGGTCTATAACAACACAGTAACAGGATGGAGCTAGCGTAGCGTAGCAGGACTCTGGGTCTATAACAATACAGTAACAGGATGGAGCTAGCGTAGCGTAGCAGGACTCTGGGACTATAACAATACAGTAACAGGATGGAGCTAGCGTAGCGTAGCAGGACTCTGGGTCTATAACAATACAGTAACAGGGTGGAGCTAGCGTAGCGTAGCAGGACTCTGGGTCTACAACAACACAGTAACAGGATGGAGCTAGCGTAGCGTAGCAGGACTCTGGGTCTATAACAACACAGTAACAGGATGGAGCTAGCGTAGCAGGACTCTGGGTCTATAACAACACAGTAACAGGATGGAGCTAGCGTAGCGTAGCAGGACTCTGGGTCTATAACAATACAGTAACAGGGTGGAGCTAGCGTAGCGTAGCAGGACTCTGGGTCTATAACAATACAGTAACAGGATGGAGCTAGCGTAGCGTAGCAGAACTCGGTCTATAACAATACAGTAACAGGATGGAGCTAGCGTAGCGTAGCAGGACTCTGGGTCTATAACAATACAGTAACAGGGTGGAGCTAGCGTAGCGTAGCAGGACTCTGGGTCTATAACAATACAGTAACAGGATGGAGCTAGCGTAGCGTAGCAGAACTCGGTCTATAACAATACAGTAACAGGATGGAGCTAGCGTAGCGTAGCATGACTCTGGGTCTATAACAACACAGTAACAGGATGGAGCTAGCGTAGCGTAGCAGGACTCTGGGTCTACAACAATACAGTAACAGGATGGAGCTAGCTTAGCAGGACTCTGGGTCTACAACAACACAGTAACAGGATGGAGCTAGCTTAGCAGGACTCTGGGTCTACAACAACACAGTAACAGGATGGAGCTAGCGTAGCTTAGCAGGACTCTGGGTCTACAACAACACAGTAACAGGGTGGAGCTAGCGTAGCTACCGCCGCTAGGCTAGCTAGCTCTTTGTTGTCAGCCAGTCCGGCCCTAAAGAGCCAACACATATTAAAATCATTCTTCATTTGGCATTTTGAACATTCATAAACTTTTAAAAACACATTTCAATGGGCTCACTGATCCTTAGGAACTGGACAGCAAACTAAGAATCAAAAAACATGAAACAACCATGAATACACACAATGTTTTGTTGTTGTTGTTGTTGACGGGAACAGAACGCTGTAAACAAACAATCAATAGACTCCCGTGCTGAGAATGAAACATCTCTGAAAATGACAAGATGTCAACAGCAGATCGGGAGGTGAGTGACAGAATGGAACTCTGTTCCTAGTAGGAGAAGGTTTCTCTCTCTTTCCAAACCTTTCACGTGTTTTTTGTATAGGTCATTAGGTCAAAATGCCAGTAAGTCTGATCAAATAGAACAGATTTCATGACCTAGTGGAGTTATTCTGAATCAGAATGGGAAATAACATCCTGGTGTTTCAATGCGTTCTCAGAGAGAGAAAGAGAGCGAGAGAGAGAGAGAGAGAGAGAGAGAGAGAGGCAGGTCCCTGCACTGCCTTCTCAGAGAGAGAGAGAGAGAGAGAGAGAGAGAGAGAGAGAGAGAGAGACAGAGAGAGAGAGAGAGACAGAGAGAGAGAGAGAGACAGAGAGACAGAGAGAGAGAGAGAGACAGAGAGAGAGAGAGAGAGAGAGACAGAGAGAGAGACAGAGAGAGAGAGAGAGAGAGAGAGAGAGAGAGAGAGAGAGGAGAGAAAGAGGGAGATAGGAGAGAGAGAGAGAGAGAGAGGGAGAGGGGGAGATGAGAGAGAAAGAGGAGAGACAGAGAGAGAGAGAGAGAGAAAAAGAGACAGAGAGAAAGAGAGAGAGAGAGAGAGAGAGAGAGAGAGAGAGAGAGAGAGAGAGAAAGAGACACAGAGAGAGAGAGAGAGAGAGAGAGGTCCTTGCACTGGCTGCCTGTTCAAAGGGAAATTACCCCTCAAATGAAATACTTCCCGCTCAATGTGAACGTTTAAAACCAAACGCCATCCCTTCGGCTGTCTGCAATTACTCCTGAGGAGAGAGCCAATTAACTGATTAAAAGAGGTCAAACACTACAGGAACTATTGAAACAGTATTAGAAAAGGGACAGGCTCCATTTGGCATGATATTTAACCTTCTGTCCCCGATGCAGAAACATGATCTGACTGATCTGAAACCGAGGGAAGACACAGATGAATCAACTTCTGAGAGAGAGAGACCCGAGACGGAGAGAGACCGAGACGGAGAGAGACCGAGACGGAGAGAGACCGAGACGGAGAGAGACCGAGACGGAGAGAGACGGAGAAGGAGAAAGAAAGAGACGGAGAGAGAGACCGAGACAGACCGAGAGAGACCGAGAGAGGCCGAGAGAGACCGAGAGAGGCCGAGAGAGACAGAAACAGACAGAGAGAGAGACCGAGACAGACAGAGAGAGAGACAGAGACAGACAGAGAGAGAGAGACAGAGAGAGACCGAGACAGACAGAGAGAGAGACCGAGACAGACAGAGAGAGAGAGACAGAGAGAGACCGAGACAGACAGAGAGAGAGACAGAGAGAGACAGAGACAGAGAGAGAGAGAGAGACCGAGACAGAGAGAGACAGAGAAAAGGTAGCTTTGGAACAAAACAACAATAATGTCAGTAGGAAAAATTCAGAATTGCTCAAATAATTTTATATTTTAATTCTAGCACATTCCACAATATTCCAACCCTGGACACACACAGACACACACTCCCTCCCTGGTCTTCCTACCTTGAATGTGACAGAGGCCTTGGTGCAGTAGAAGCCTATGGAGACAACAGGGTCTTTAGGTGGGTTCTGCTGTGGGCTGGACCGGCCTCCCTCCTCCCCCTGCTGGTAGAAGCCTTCCTCTCCCTCCTCATCCTCGGCTCCCACGATGGCTGGGACGAAGGACCAGGCCCAGGACACCCAGCCCTGGTCCCCCTCCTCCCCCTGCATGTAAAGCTCTGGGCTGGGGTACTGTCCTGCCATGACCTGGGCCTCTGGGTCTCCTTCCAGACCTGAGGAACAATAACACAACACAGATAGGTCAGCTTGATGTCAATACACTGGAAGACTGAGCGACTACGGGAAGGCCGGGGGACTATGGGAAGGCTGGGGGACTACGGGAAGGCTGGAGGACTACGGGAAGGCTGGAGGACTATGGGAAGGCTGGAGGACTATGGGAAGGCTGGAGGACTATGGGAAGGCTGGGGGACTATGGGAAGGCTGGGGGACTATGGGAAGGCTGGAGGACTATGGGAAGGCTGGGGGACTATGGGAAGGCTGGGGGACTATGGGAAGGCTGGGGGACTATGGGAAGGCTGGGGGACTATGGAACTATGGGAAGGCTGGAGGACTATGGGAAGGCTGGGGGACTATGGGAAGGCTGGAGGACTATGGGAAGGCTGGGGGACTATGGGAAGGCTGGAGTACTATGGGAAGGCTGGAGGACTATGGGAAGGCTGGGGGACTATGGGAAGGCTGCAGGACTATGGGAAGGCTGAGCGACTAAGGGAAGGCCGGGGGACTACGGGAAGGCCGGGGGACTACGGGAAGGCCGGGGGACTACGGGAAGGCCGGGGGACTACGGGAAGGCCGGGGGACTATGGGAAGGCTGGGGTGTCCTGTAATTAAGACAGACATGAACAACCTGAGGTGTCCTGTAATTAAGACAGACATGAACAACCTGAGGTGTCCTGTAATTAAGACAGACATGAACAACCTGAGGTGTCCTGTAATTAAGACAGACATGAACAACCAGAGGTGTCCTGTAAAAAGAGACATGAACAACCTGAGGTGTCCTGTAATTAAGACAGACATGAACAACCTGAGGTGTCCTGTAATTAAGACAGACATGAACAACCTGAGGTGTCCTGTAATTAAGACAGACATGAACAACCTGAGGTGTCCTGTAATTAAGACAGACATGAACAACCTGAGGTGTCCTGTAATTAAGACAGACATGAACAACCTGAGGTGTCCTGTAATTAAGACAGACATGAACAACCTGAGGTGTCCTGTAAAAAGAGACATGAACAACCTGAGGTGTCCTGTAATTAAGACAGACATGAACAACCTGAGGTGTCCTGTAATTAAGACAGACATGAACAACCTGAGGTGTCCTGTAATTAAGACAGACATGAACAACCTGAGGTGTCCTGTAAAAAGAGACATGAACAACCTGAGGTGTCCTGTAATTAAGACAGACATGAACAACCTGAGGTGTCCTGTAATTAAGACAGACATGAACAACCTGAGGTGTCCTGTAATTAAGACAGACATGAACAACCTGAGGTGTCCTGTAAAAAGAGACATGAACAACCTGAGGTGTCCTGTAATTAAGACAGACATGAACAACCTGAGGTGTCCTGTAATTAAGACAGACATGAACAACCTGAGGTGTCCTGTAATTAAGACAGACATGAACAACCTGAGGTGTCCTGTAATTAAGACAGACATGAACAACCTGAGGTGTCCTGTAATTAAGACAGACATGAACAACCTGAGGTGTCCTGTAATTAAGACAGACATGAACAACCTGAGGTGTCCTGTAAAAAGAGACATGAACAACCTGAGGTGTCCTGTAATTAAGACAGACATGAACAACCTGAGGTGTCCTGTAATTAAGACAGACATGAACAACCTGAGGTGTCCTGTAATTAAGACAGACATGAACAACCTGAGGTGTCCTGTAAAAAGAGACATGAACAACCTGAGGTGTCCTGTAATTAAGACAGACATGAACAACCTGAGGTGTCCTGTAATTAAGACAGACATGAACAACCTGAGGTGTCCTGTAATTAAGACAGACATGAACAACCTGAGGTGTCCTGTAATTAAGACAGACATGAACAACCTGAGGTGTCCTGTAATTAAGACAGACATGAACAACCTGAGGTGTCCTGTAATTAAGACAGACATGAACAACCTGAGGTGTCCTGTAATTAAGACAGACATGAACAACCTGAGGTGTCCTGTAATTAAGACAGACATGAACAACCTGAGGTGTCCTGTAATTAAGACAGACATGAACAACCTGAGGTGTCCTGTAATTAAGACAGACATGAACAACCTGAGGTGTCCTGTAATTAAGACAGACATGAACAACCTGAGGTGTCCTGTAATTAAGACAGACATGAACAACCTGAGGTGTCCTGTAATTAAGACAGACATGAACAACCTGAGGTGTCCTGTAATTAAGACAGACATGAACAACCTGAGGTGTCCTGTAAAAAGAGACATGAACAACCTGAGGTGTCCTGTAATTAAGACAGACATGAACAACCTGAGGTGTCCTGTAATTAAGACAGACATGAACAACCTGAGGTGTCCTGTAATTAAGACAGACATGAACAACCTGAGGTGTCCTGTAAAAAGAGACATGAACAACCTGAGGTGTCCTGTAATTAAGACAGACATGAACAACCTGAGGTGTCCTGTAATTAAGACAGACATGAACAACCTGAGGTGTCCTGTAATTAAGACAGACATGAACAACCTGAGGTGTCCTGTAATTAAGACAGACATGAACAACCTGAGGTGTCCTGTAATTAAGACAGACATGAACAACCTGAGGTGTCCTGTAATTAAGACAGACATGAACAACCTGAGGTGTCCTGTAATTAAGACAGACATGAACAACCTGAGGTGTCCTGTAATTAAGACAGACATGAACAACCTGAGGTGTCCTGTAATTAAGACAGACATGAACAACCTGAGGTGTCCTGTAATTAAGACAGACATGAACAACCTGAGGTGTCCTGTAATTAAGACAGACATGAACAACCTGAGGTGTCCTGTAATTAAGACAGACATGAACAACCTGAGGTGTCCTGTAAAAAGAGACATGAACAACCTGAGGTGTCCTGTAAAAAGAGACATGAACAACCTGAGGTGTCCTGTAATTAAGACAGACATGAACAACCTGAGGTGTCCTGTAAAAAGAGGCATGAACAACCAGAGGTGTCCTGTAAAAAGAGACATGAACAACCTGAGGTGTCCTGTAATTAAGACAGACATGAACAACCTGAGGTGTCCTGTAAAAAGAGGACCCTTTGTCAAACGCTGTATGACTGACATATCGATGAAATAGAGACGTTTAAATAAAGCCCAATGTGTTCAACCAAATGGATCTGAGCTCCTGTTTAAACACTCAACTTAAAACCTAGAACCTTAAAACCTTAAAACAACAAACTCTTGCAGACTTAGTGATAATGTAATTATAGGGGAACTCTCATTTCATTTCATCAGTGAAAGAAAACACAGCTTTGATTACACGTCAACTGTGACAGCGGTGGTGACGTGGCCCTCTTCATGAATCTGGACTTCCTGTGGGTTGGACTCAGCCAAGTTGATTCAGCTGAACACTACAAACCACTGGAAGCAGAGCCGGAGAGAGAGGCGCCTCGGAGGGTAGATGGGTTGGTGACGGGAAAGCTGACATGGCACCGAGGCACGCAGGTGAGGCAGGATGTAGTGCTTTTCAGTCAGACAGGCAGTCGGGTAGGCAGACAGGTAGGCAAGTCAGCCAGCCAGCCAATCAGTCAGCCAGCCAGCCAGTCAAGCAGTCAGCCAGCCAGCCAGTCCTTACCGGGTCAGGCTAGAGCATTGGTTCAAACTTTTCCACTCATGCCCCTCTTCCATCATCCTCAGTTTTAACGGGGAATTTCCTACATCATCCTGACAGTAGAGTTCTGGCCTGGTGGATCATCCTGGCAGTAGAGTTCTGGCCCAGTGGATCATCCTGACAGTAGAGTTCTGGCCCGGTGGATCATCCTGACAGTAGAGTTCTGGCCCAGTGGATCATCCTGACAGTAGAGTTCTGGCCCGGTGGATCATCCTGACAGTAGAGTTCTGGACCGGTGGATCATCCTGACAGTAGAGTTCTGGCCCAGTGGATCATCCTGACAGTAGAGTTCTGGCCCAGTGGATCATCCTGACAGTAGAGTTCTGGCCCAGTGGATCATCCTGACAGTAGAGTTCTGGCCCAGTGGATCATCCTGACAGTAGAGTTCTGGCCCGGTGGATCACCCTGACAGTAGAGTTCTGGCCCGGTGGATCATCCTGACAGTAGAGTTCTGGCCCGGTGGATCATCCTGAGAGTAGAGTTCTGGCCCAGTGGATCATCCTGACAGTAGAGTTCTGGCCCGGTGGATCATCCTGAGAGTAGAGTTCTGGCCCGGTGGATCATCCTGACAGTAGAGTTCTGGCCCGGTGGATCATCCTGACAGTAGAGTTCTGGCCCGGTGGATCATCCTGACAGTAGAGTTCTGGCCCGGTGGATCATCCTGAGAGTAGAGTTCTGGCCCAGTGGATCATCCTGACAGTAGAGTTCTGGCCTGGTGGATTACCCTGACAGTAGAGTTCTGGCCCAGTGGATCATCCTGACAGTAGGGTTCTGGCCCAGTGGATCATCCTGACAGTAGGGTTCTGGCCCAGTGGATCATCCTGACAGTAGAGTTCTGGCCGGGCCCAGTGGATCATCCTGACAGTAGAGTTCTGGCCGGGCCCAGTGGATCATCCTGACAGTAGAGTTCTGGCCCAGTGGATCATCCTGACAGTAGAGTTCTGGCCCAGTGGATCATCCTGACAGTAGAGTTCTGGCCCAGTGGATCATCCTGACAGTAGAGTTTTGGCCCAGTGGATCATTCTGACAGTAGAGTTCTGGCCCGGTGGATCATCCTGACAGTAGAGTTCTGGCCCAGTGGATCATCCTGACAGTAGAGTTCTGGCCCAGTGGATCATCCTGACAGTAGAGTTCTGGCCCAGTGGATCATCCTGACAGTAGAGTTCTGGCCCAGTGGATCATCCTGACAGTAGAGTTCTGGCCCAGTGGATCATCCTGACAGTAGAGTTCTGGCCCGGTGGATCACCCTGACAGTAGAGTTCTGGCCCGGTGGATCATCCTGACAGTAGAGTTCTGGCCCGGTGGATCATCCTGAGAGTAGAGTTCTGGCCCAGTGGATCATCCTGACAGTAGAGTTCTGGCCCGGTGGATCATCCTGAGAGTAGAGTTCTGGCCCAGTGGATCATCCTGACAGTAGAGTTCTGGCCCGGTGGATCATCCTGACAGTAGAGTTCTGGCCCGGTGGATCATCCTGACAGTAGAGTTCTGGCCCGGTGGATCATCCTGAGAGTAGAGTTCTGGCCCAGTGGATCATCCTGACAGTAGAGTTCTGGCCCAGTGGATCATCCTGACAGTAGAGTTCTGGCCTGGTGGATCACCCTGACAGTAGAGTTCTGGCCCAGCGGATCATCCTGACAGTATGGTTCTGGCCCAGTGGATCATCCTGACAGTAGGGTTCTGGCCCAGTGGATCATCCTGACAGTAGAGTTCTGGCCGGGCCCAGTGGATCATCCTGACAGTAGAGTTCTGGCCGGGCCCAGTGGATCATCCTGACAGTAGAGTTCTGGCCCAGTGGATCATCCTGACAGTAGAGTTCTGGCCCAGTGGATCATCCTGACAGTAGAGTTCTGGCCCAGTGGATCATCCTGACAGTAGAGTTCTGGCCCAGTGGATCATTCTGACAGTAGAGTTCTGGCCCAGTGGATCATCCTGACAGTAGAGTTCTGGCCCAGTGGATCATCCTGACAGTAGAGTTCTGGCCCAGTGGATCATCCTGACAGTAGAGTTCTGGCCCGGTGGATCATCCTGAGAGTAGAGTTCTGGCCCAGTGGATCATCCTGACAGTAGAGTTCTGGCCCGGTGGATCATCCTGACAGTAGAGTTCTGGCCCGGTGGATCATCCTGACAGTAGAGTTCTGGCCCGGTGGATCATCCTGAGAGTAGAGTTCTGGCCCAGTGGATCATCCTGACAGTAGAGTTCTGGCCCAGTGGATCATCCTGACAGTAGAGTTCTGGCCTGGTGGATCACCCTGACAGTAGAGTTCTGGCCCAGCGGATCATCCTGACAGTATGGTTCTGGCCCAGTGGATCATCCTGACAGTAGGGTTCTGGCCCAGTGGATCATCCTGACAGTAGAGTTCTGGCCGGGCCCAGTGGATCATCCTGACAGTAGAGTTCTGGCCGGGCCCAGTGGATCATCCTGACAGTAGAGTTCTGGCCCAGTGGATCATCCTGACAGTAGAGTTCTGGCCCAGTGGATCATCCTGACAGTAGAGTTCTGGCCCAGTGGATCATCCTGACAGTAGAGTTCTGGCCCAGTGGATCATTCTGACAGTAGAGTTCTGGCCCAGTGGATCATCCTGACAGTAGAGTACTGGCCCAGTGGATCATCCTGACAGTAGAGTTCTGGCCCAGTGGATCATACTGTTCATGGCTAACCAAGGGCAGAATCACAGCGACCAGTCAGTCACAGGCCTGGACCAGGACCAGGGGAGAGGAGCTGGGGGCTGTAGGTGTACCACTCTGCCAGGGGCAGGGGAGAGGAGCTGTAGGTGTACCACTCTGCCAGGGGCTGGGGAGAGGAGCTGTAGGTGTACCACTCTGCCAGGGGCTGGGGAGAGGAGCTGTAGGTGAACCACTCTGCCAGGGGCTGGGGGAGAGGAGCCGGGGGCTGTAGGTGTACCACTCTGCTAGGGGCTGGGGAGAGGAGCTGTAGGTGTACCTCTCTGCCAGGGGCTGGGGAGAGGAGCTGTAGGTGTACCACTCTGCTAGGGGCTGGGGAGAGGAGCTGTAGGTGTACCACTCTGCCAGGGGCTGGGGAGAGGAGCTGTAGGTGTACCACTCTGCTAGGGGCTGGGGAGAGGAGCCGGGGGCTGTAGGGCTGTAGGTGAACCACTCTGCCAGGGGCTGGGGAGAGGAGCCGGGGGCTGTAGGGCTGTAGGTGTACCACTCTGCCAGGGGCTGGGGAGGGGAGCCGGGGGCTGTAGGGCTGTAGGTGAACCACTCTGCCAGGGGCTGGGGAGAGGAGCCGGGGGCTGTAGGGCTGTAGGTGAACCACTCTGCCAGGGGCTGGGGAGAGGAGCTGTAGGTGAACCACTCTGCCAGGGGCTGGGGAGAGGAGCCGGGGGCTGTAGGGCTGTAGGTGAACCACTCTGCCAGGGGCTGGGGAGAGGAGCTGTAGGTGAACCACTCTGCCAGGGGCTGGGGAGAGGAGCCGGGGGCTGTAGGGCTGTAGGTGAACCACTCTGCCAGGGGCTGTGAGCGAGTCGCCTAGAGGTAGTCACGCTCTAATGTGGCTCCCCTGACCTATGAACCTGTATGGTCGTGTCTGTTTCCCTGAGCTGGCCTGCTCCCCTCTGCGACAGCCAGGGGAAGCTGATGTCAATAGACAAGAATGTACTCGCTCTCTCTCTCAAAACAATAACCCGCGTGAGGTCACAGCACAGGAATCCCACAGGCTTAGGCGGTGAAAATTATGTCATGTTTTAATTAAATCTTTCACTTTGAGAATTGGCTGTTGAGAACTACACTGTTCTGGCTTCTACTGGTCGTTGTTTTGTACTTCTTGTGAGAGTCTGAGGTGTCAGGTCTAAACACCAAGACCTTCTACTGGTCATTGTTTTGTACTTCCTGTGAGAGTCTGAGGTGTCACGTCTAAACACCAAGCCCTTCTACTGGTCGTTGTTTTGTACTTCCTGTGAGAGACTGAGGTGTCACGTCTAAACACCAAGCCCTTCTACTGGTCGTTGTTTTGTACTTCCTGTGAGAGACTGAGGTGTCACGTCTAAACACCAAGCCCTTCTACTGGTCGTTGTTTTGTACTTCCTGTGAGAGTCTGAGGAGTCACGTCTAAACACCAAGATTCTACTGGTTGTTGTTTTGTACTTCCTGTGAGAGTCTGAGGTGTCACGTCTAAACACCAAGACCTTCTACTGGTCGTTGTTTTGTACTTCCTGTGAGAGTCTGAGGTGTCAGGTCTAAACACCAAGATTCTACTGGTTGTTGTTTTGTACTTCCTGTGAGAGTCTGAGGTGTCAGGTCTAAACACCAAGACCTTCTACTGGTCACAATTTATTCAACTTCAGGGTCTATTATCAGCAGGGGACTCTCCAGATTTTCCTGGTTTTAATAGAACTGAAATAAATGTTTGATACATGGAACTAGAAAGTATTGAATTGAGTGACGTGTGTCTTGTCATGTGTACATCTGGAGAGTTACTTTGTAAAAATGTTGAAGAGATGTCTATGGGAAACCCATCCATTCCTGGTGCTTCTCTCCTCGTGTTTTACCAGCCATCCATTCCTGGTGCTTCTCTCCTCGTGTTTTACCAGCCATCCATTCCTAGTGCTTCTCCTCCTCGTGTTTTACCAGCCATCCATTCCTGGTGCTTCTCTCCTCGTGTTTTACCAGCCATCCATTCTTGGTGCTTCTCTCCTCGTGTGTTACCAGCCATCCATTCTTGGTGCTTCTCTCCTCGTGTTTTACCAGCCATCCATTCCTGGTGCTTCTCTCCTCGTGTTTTACCAGCCATCCATTCTTGGTGCTTCTCTCCTCGTGTTTTACCAGCCATCCATTCCTGGTGCTTCTCTCCTCGTGTTTACCAGCCATCCATTTTTGGTGCTTCTCTCCTCGTGTTTTACCAGCCATCCATTCCTGGTGCTTCTCTCCTCGTGTGTTACCAGCCATCCATTCCTGGTGCTTCTCTCCTCGTGTTTTACCAGCCATCCATTCCTGGTGCATCTCCTCCTCGTGTTTTACCAGCCATCCATTCCTGATGCTTCTCTCGTGTTTTAACACTATCTAATATCCATTCTTGGGTGATGTCTGTTTTTAGGGTTTAGGGTCATTTTAGTATCTTTATCTTTTACAATTACAACTGATTGTATCAGTTTTTACAACTGATTGTATCAGTTTTTACAACTGATCGTATTAGTTTAGTCGATGTGAGATATTTACCAGGTTGGTTTGCCATGAAGCAGTATGTTTTATCTGAGTTCGACCTGTCAGTTGTTGGCTTCTGTTCAAGAGTAAAAAGATCACATTCCTGCTTCAGTTTAAACGTTTTATTCTTTACTTTGTGTAAGACTTTTTATGGGCAGAAACACTACATGATCAAAGGTATGTGGACACCTGCTCGTCCAACATCTCATTACAAAATCATGGGCATTAATATGGAGTTGGTTTCCCTCCTTTTGCTGCTATAACAGCCTTCACTCTTCTGGGAAGGCTTTCCACTAGATGTTTCAACATTGCTGCTATAACAGCCTCCACTCTTCTGGGAAGGCTTTCCACTAGATGTTGGAACGTTGCTGCTATAACAGCCTCCACTCTTCTGGGAAGGCTTTCCACTAGATGTTGGAACATTGCTGCTATAACAGCCTCCTCTTCTGGGAAGGCTTTCCACTAGATGTTGGAACATTGCTGCTATAACAGCCTCCACTCTTCTGGGAAGGCTTTCCACTAGATGTTGGAACATTGCTGCTATAACAGCCTCCACTCTTCTGGGAAGGCTTTCCACTAGATGTTGGAACATTGCTGCTATAACAGCCTCCACTCTTCTGGGAAGGCTTTCCACTAGATGTTGGAACATTGCTGCTATAACAGCCTCCACTCTTCTGGGAAGGCTTTCCACTAGATGTTGGAACATTGCTGCTATAACAGCCTCCACTCTTCTGGGAAAGCTTTCCACTAGATGTTGGAACATTGCTGCTATAACAGCCTCCACTCTTCTGGGAAGGCTTTCCACTAGATGTTGGAACATTGCTGCTATAACAGCCTCCACTCTTCTGGGAAGGCTTTCCACTAGATGTTGGAACATTGCTGCTATAACAGCCTCCACTCTTCTGGGAAGGCTTTCCACTAGATGTTGGAACATTGCTGCTATAACAGCCTCCACTCTTCTGGGAAGGCTTTCCACTAGATGTTGGAACATTACTGCTATAACAGCCTCCACTCTTCTGGGAAGGCTTTCCACTAGATGTTGGAACATTGCTGCTATAACAGCCTCCACTCTTCTGGGAAGGCTTTCCACTAGATGTTGGAACATTACTGCTATAACAGCCTCCTCTCTTCTGGGAAGGCTTTCCACTAGGTGTTGGAACATTGCTGCTATAACAGCCTCCACTCTTCTGGGAAGGCTTTCCACTAGATGTTGGAACATTGCTGCTATAACAGCCTCCACTCTTCTGGGAAGGCTTTCCACTAGATGTAGGAACATTGCTGCTATAACAGCCTCCTCTCTTCTGGGAAGGCTTTCCACTAGATGTTGGAACATGGCTGCTATAACAGCCTCCACTCTTCTGGGAAGGCTTCCCACTAGGTGTTGGAACATTGCTACGGGGACTTGCTTCCATTCAGCTACAAGAGCAGTTAGGGTTAGGGTTAGGGTTAGGGTTAGGGTTAGGGTTAGGAGCATTAGTGAGGTCGGGCGCTGATGTTGGATGATTAGGCCTGGCTCGTTGGAAGCACAGAATCATCTAGAAAGTCATTGTATGCTGTAGCGTTAAGATTTCCCTTCACTGGAACTAAGGGGCCCAAACCATGAAAAACAGCCCCAGACTATTATTCCTCCTCCACCAAACTTTACAGTTGGCACTAAGCATTCCCTTCCTCTCTTTTCTCCCTCAGCCATTCTCCTCCTCTTAATTCCTCTCATATTTCTCTAAAACCCCATTATTCCTCCTCCACCAACCTGTTCCCACCTCTGACATGTTTAGCGTTTCGCACAACTTTGAATTCATTTCATACAGAGAGAGAGAGAGGAGAGAGAGAGAGAGAGAGAGAGAGAGAGATGCAGGGAGAGAGACGGTTAAATGGTGAGTAATTGAATGTTTCTTGGTGACATCATCATCTTAATGTTCCACATATTTATACAGAACATGAATAAACCTTCTGGATTCCACCTAAAAACTCACACTGATTCACACACAGTCACACACACAGTCACACACACAGTCACACACACAGTCATACACAGTCATACACAGTCACACACAGTCACACACACAGAGTCACACACACAGTCATACACAGTCATACACAGTCACACACAGTCACACACACAGAGTCACACACAGTCACACACTAAGAGACTCTTTCCAGTCCATTAGATAAATTAAAAAACACTTCTCATAAAAAAATAATTAATATTCTCTTGGAAAATGAACAGAAACACAGGCAAATAAAAGTCACGGACGATTAACATGTCCTGAGTGGATACACACTGAATCCATTACACTCACTCTGTCTCACACACACACACACACACACACACACACACACACACACACACACACACACACACACACACACACACACACACACACACACACACACACAGTGGAACACACACACACACGGTGGAACACACACACACACAGGGAAACACACACACACACAGGGAAACACACACACACACACACACACACACACACACACACTCTCTCTCACAGACACACACACACTCTCTCTCACAGACACACACACACACACACACACTCTCTCTCACAGACACACACACACACACTCTCTCTCTCTCTCTCACAGTCACAGACACACACACACACAGTGGAACACACACACAGTGGAACACACACACAGTGGAACACACACACAGTGGAACACACATACAGTGGAACACACACACAGTGGAACACACATACAGTGGAACACACACACACACACACACACAGTGGAACACACACACAGTGGAACACACACACAGTGGAACACACACACAGTGGAACACACACACAGTGGAACACACACACAGTGGAACACACACACAGTGGAACACACACATCAGAACAAGTCACTTCAACTATTACAGACAAAATGAGAGGAAAAAAATCCAGAAAATCATATTGTAGGATTTTTAATGAATTTATTTGCTAATGATGGTGGAAAATAAGTATTTGGTCACCTACAAACAAGCAAGATTTCTGGCTCTCACAGACCTGTAACTTCTTCTTTAAGAGGCTCCTCTGTCCTCCACTCGTTACCTGTATTAATGGCACCTGTTTGAACCTGTTATCATTTTGTCTGTCATAGTTGAAGTGTACCTATGATGAAAACTACAGGCCTCTCTCATCTTTTTAAGTGTGAGAACTTGCACAATTGGTGGCTGACTAAATACTTTCTTGCCCCACTGTAACATTGGAATCAGTTATAGAATCCATTTCCCTCTATGGTTGTGAGGTCTGGGGTTCACCAACCAAGAATTCACTAAATGGGACTGCATGCAGAATAGTGACGGAGCCCGGCCTCGTCCCCCTCCCTCCTCCTCCTCTCCCTCCTCCTCCTCCTCTCCCTCCCCTCCTCCTCCTCCTCCTCCTCCTCTCCCTCCTCCCCCCTGTAATAGAGGGCAGTATCCACCAGTCTAACCCCAGACTAACCTGGTGTAGCGATGACCTCTCCATGTCCGCTCCCCTCCTCCGCCTCTCCCTCCTTCCCTCCTCCTATCTCTCCATAGTAGAGGCTGAGGACCAGCTCCATGATCCTGATGAACATGGGCAGCTGCTGGTCTGTGATGGACAGCTTCAGGGACTCCACCATCGTCTGGATCTGACAGGAGGAAGAGGAGGAGGAAGAGGAAACAGTTAATAAAGAGAGACGTAGAGACCAGGGCTCTCCAACCCTGTTCCTGTAGAGAGACGTGAAGACCAGGGCTCTCCAACCCTGTTCCTGTAGAGTGACGTCCAGACCAGGGCTCTCCAACCCTGTTCCTGTAGAGAGACGTCCAGAGCAGGGCTCTCCAACCCTGTTCCTGTAGAGTGACGTCCAGACCAGGGCTCTCCAACCCTGTTCCTGTAGAGTGACGTCCAGACCAGGGCTCTCCAACCCTGTTCCTGTAGAGAGACGTGAAGACCAGGGCTCTCCAACCCTGTTCCTGTAGAGAGACGTGAAGACCGGGGCTCTCCAACCCTGTTCCTGTAGAGAGACGTGAAGACCGGGGCTCTCCAACCCTGTTCCTGTAGAGCACATATGTCAGAGTCAAGGCCCGCGGGCCACATCCGGCCCGCAAGAAGGTTTTTTACGGCCCCTGGGATGATCTTGATTTATTATTAGAACCGGCCCGCAGCAAGCCGGCAGCCCGCAGATCTTTTACACGCACCAATACTACATTTCCCACAATGCAAAGGTGACGCACCGAGCAGTAGGCTGCTTCATTTCAATATTTATTGGCACAGCAGTCGTCAGCATCACAGTAAAATTAACTTTCAGATACCCATCAAAAATGGCAAAACGGAAGGTGGATACTGAGAACCGGGGGTTTCAAACAAGGTGGGAGTCGGAGTATATGTTCACGAAGGTAGCTGGAAAACCTGTGTGTCTTCTGTGTGGAGAAAGTGTGGCGGTACTGAAAGAGTATAATCTGAGACGACATTATGAAACGAAACACGCGGACACACACGCGGACGCAACTGTCAAGGCCAGTTTTATTTTGGCAGAAGAGATCGCTAAATCAGCCCGGCCATTTACGGAGGGGGATTTCATCAAAAACTGCATGATTAAAGTTTGTGACGAAGTTTGCCCAGAAAAAAGGCAACTCTTTTTAAATGTGAGTCTGAGCAGAAACACCATTGCCGAGAGAGTAGACCAGTTGTCCATCAATCTAAAAGAGCAGCTTGTGAAAAAGGGAAAAGATTTTATTGCATATTCCTTGGCTGTGGATGAGAGCACCGACATTTCTGACATTGCCCAGTTGTCAATTTTCATCCGCGGAGTGGACTCCAACCTAAGCGTGACAGAGGAGTTTTTGGCTTTACGTCCTATGCATGGCACAACTACGGGGCATGATTTGTATGAAGAGGTGTCAAGATGTGTAAATGAGATGGAGCTGCCTTGGGAAAAACTTGTGGGTTTGACAACCGACGGAGCACCTGCGATGTGTGGACACAGGAGCGGACTGGTGGCGAAGATACGGGAAAAGATGCAAGAGGAAAACGCGACAGGTGAGCTGACAGCTTATCATTGTATCATACACCAGGAAGCGTTGTGCGGTAAAGCCTTGAAAATGGAGCATGTAATGAGCATCATCACGCGCACAGTTAACTTTATCAGAGCCAAAGGTTTGAATCACCGCCAGTTCAAGGCATTTCTGACGGAGTTAGAAACGGAGCATGGTGATTTGCCTTATCACACAGAGGTGCGATGGCTAAGCCAGGGAAAGGTGCTTCAAAGATGTTTCGAGCTTCGTGAGGAGATTTGTCTGTTCTTGGACAGCAAAGGGAAAGACACAACACAACTCCGAGACGAAATGTTTCTGTGTGAAATGGCTTTTCTGTGTGACATTACGAGTCATCTGAATGCAATAAACTTGCAGCTGCAGGGTCGGGATCGTGTCATCTCTGATATGTACAGTACAGTGAAGGCATTTAAAACCAAACTGACTCTGTGGGAGACGCAGATGCGGAAAGAAAATTTGAGCCACTTTCCCAGCTGCCAGACCATGAAAGAGAAGCTCTCTACCAGTGCGTTCCCGAGCACACAGTTGGCTGATAAAATAGGTATGCTTGCCGCTGACTTTCGACGCCGATTTGCTGACTTTGAAGCACAAAAAAGCAGGTTGGAACTGCTCGGTAACCCATTTGCTGTTGACGTGGAAAGCTCACCACCAAACCTCCAAATGGAGTTGATTGACCTCCAATGCAATGATGCACTGAGGGCAAAATATGCGGCAGTGGGTGCTGCGGAGTTCGCCCGTTTCCTCCCCGGCACAATGCCCCAGCTGCGCATCCAGGCTGCTCAAACGTTGTCTATGTTTGGCAGCACATACCTGTGTGAACAACTGTTTTCTTTGATGAACCTGAACAAAACATCACACAGAAGTCGACTTACTGCTGAACACCTCCACTCAATTCTGAGGATTTCTTCAGCTCAGAGCCTTACCCCGAACATTGATGAACTTGTGGAAAAGATGGGACACCACCAAGTATCACCCTCAACCTCAAACAAGTGAACATTACTGTGCAATCACATATTTAGAGTTTTTACTCAGTTCAAGTTTAAAAGTTAAAATTTAATATTTGTTTTCACTGCATGTTACTTCTCCTTAAACAAAGTGTTGTTTTTGATTAATAGATTTTTGCACTTTATTTTTTTGTATTTCAATCCAATTATATTTTAAAAATATTTCAGTTGAGTGGATGATAGAAAATTGCTATTATTGTTTTTTCTTTGAAGTAAATTTAGCCCACTTTTGCTAAAATAGAAAATATAGTCTACTGATGGTGCCTTGAATAC
>NC_092149.1:3457973-3470473 GCF_045791955.1 Oncorhynchus clarkii lewisi | reverse complement strand
GGTTAACAGGTGTGTCCCCAATATAGTCCAGGTTAACAGGTGTGTGTGTCCCCTATATAGTCCTGGTTAACAGGTGTGTCCCCTATATAGTCCAGGTTAACAGGTGTGTTCCCTATATAGTCCAGGTTAACAGGTGTGTTCCCTATTAAGTCCTGGTTAACAGGTGTGTCCCCTATATAGTCCTGGTTAACAGGTGTGTTCCCTATATAGTCCAGGTTAACAGTTGTGTTCCCTATATAGTCCAGGTTAACAGGTGTGTGTTCCCTATATAGTCCAGGTTAACAGGTGTGTGGTCCCTATATAGTCCTGGTTAACAGGTGTGTTCCCTATATATCCCAGGTTAACAGGTGTGTGTGTCCCCTATATATCTCAGGTTAACAGGTGTGTCCCCTATATAGTCCTGGTTAACAGGTGTGTCCCCTATATAGTCCTGGTTAACAGGTGTGTGTTCCCTATATAGTCCAGGTTAACAGGTGTGTTCCCTATATAGTCCAGGTTAACAGGTGTGTTCCCTATATAGTCCTGGTTAACAGGTGTGTTCCCTATATAGTCCAGGTTAACAGGTGTGTCCCCTATATAGTCCAGGTTAACAGGTGTGTTCCCTATATAGTCCTGGTTAACAGGTGTGTCCCCTATTTAGTCCAGGTTAACAGGTGTGTCCCCTATATATCCCAGGTTAACAGGTGTGTCCCCTATATATCCCAGGTTAACAGGTGTGTCCCCTATATAGTCCAGGTTAACAGGTGTGTCCCCTATATAGTCCAGGTTAACAGGTGTGTCCCCTATATAAACCAGGTTAACAGGTGTGTCCCCTATATAGTCCTGGTTAACAGGTGTGTCCCCTATATAGTCCTGGTTAACAGGTGTGTGTTCCCTATATAGTCCAGGTTAACAGGTGTGTTCCCTATATAGTCCTGGTTAACAGGTGTGTCCCCTATATAGTCCTGGTTAACAGGTGTGTCCCCTATATAGTCCAGGTTAACAGGTGTGTTCCCTATATAGTCCTGGTTAACAGGTGTGTCCCCTATAGAGTCCTGGTTAACAGGGGTGTTCCCTATATAGTCCAGGTTAACAGGTGTGTTCCCTATATAGTCCTGGTTAACAGGTGTGTCCGCTATATAGTACTGGTTAACAGGGGTGTTCCCTATATAGTCCAGGTTAACAGGTGTGTTCCCTATATAGTCCAGGTTAACAGGTGTGTTCCCTATATAGTCCAGGTTAACAGGTGTGTTCCCTATATAGTCCAGGTTAACAGGTGTGTGTTCCCTATATAGTCCTGGTTAACAGGTGTGTCCGCCAATATATAGTCCTGGTTAACAGGTGTGTTCCCTATATAGTCCTGGTTAACAGGTGTGTCCCCTATATAGTCCTGGTTAACAGGTGTGTGTGTCCCCTATATAGTCCTGGTTAACAGGTGTGTTCCCTATATAGTCCAGGTTAACAGGTGTGTCCCCTATATAGTCCAGGTTAACAGGTGTGTTCCCTATATAGTCCTGGTTAACAGGTGTGTCCCCTATTTAGTCCAGGTTAACAGGTGTGTCCCCTATATATCCCAGGTTAACAGGTGTGTCCCCTATATATCCCAGGTTAACAGGTGTGTCCCCTATATAGTCCAGGTTAACAGGTGTGTCCCCTATATAGTCCTGGTTAACAGGTGTGTGTGTCCCCTATATATCCCAGGTTAACAGGTGTGTTCCCTATATAGTCCTGGTTAACAGGTGTGTTCCCTATATAGTCCAGGTTAACAGGTGTGTTCCCTATATAGTCCTGGTTAACAGGTGTGTCCCCTATATAGTCCTGGTTAACAGGTGTGTTCCCTATATAGTCCTGGTTAACAGGTGTGTCCCCTATATAGTCCAGGTTAACATGTGTGTCCCCTATATATCCCAGGTTAACAGGTGTGTGTGTCCCCTATATATCCCAGGTTAACAGGTGTGTCCCCTATATAGTCCAGGTTAACAGGTGTGTCCCCTATATAGTCCAGGTTAACAGGTGTGTCCCCTATATAGTCCTGGTTAACAGGTGTGTGTGTCCCCTATATATCCCAGGTTAACAGGTGTGTTCCCTATATAGTCCTGGTTAACAGGTGTGTGTGTTCCCTATATATCCCAGGTTAACAGGTGTGTGTGTCCCCTATATATCCCAGGTTAACAGGTGTGTCCCCTATATAGTCCTGGTTAACAGGTGTGTCCCCTATATAGTCCTGGTTAACAGGTGTGTTCCCTATATAGTCCTGGTTAACAGGTGTGTCCCCTATATAGTACTGGTTAACAGGTGTGTTCCCTATATAGTCCAGGTTAACAGGTGTGTTCCCTATATAGTCCTGGTTAACAGGTGTGTCCCCTATATAGTCCAGGTTAACAGGTGTGTCTCCTATATAGTCCTGGTTAACAGGTGTGTGTTCCCTATATAGTCCAGGTTAACAGGTGTGTTCCCTATATAGTCCAGGTTAACAGGTGTGTCCCCTATATATCCCAGGTTAACAGGTGTGTCCCCTATATAACAGGTGTGTCCCCTATATAACAGGTGTGTGTGTCCCCTATATATCCCAGGTTAACAGGTGTGTTCCCTATATAACAGGTGTGTCCCCTATATAACAGGTGTGTGTGTCCCCTATATATCCCAGGTTAACAGGTGTGTCCCCTATATAACAGGTGTGTCCCCTATATAACAGGTGTGTGTGCCCCCTATATATCCCAGGTTAACAGATGTGTCCCCTATATAACAGGTGTGTCCCCTATATAACAGGTGTGTGTGTGTCCCCTATATATCCCAGGTTAACAGGTGTGTTCCCTATATATCCCAGGTTAACAGGTGTGTCCCCTATATAACAGGTGTGTCCCCTATATAACAGGTGTGTGTGCCCCCTATATATCCCAGGTTAACAGGTGTGTCCCCTATATAACAGGTGTGTCCCCTATATAACAGGTGTGTGTGTCCCCTATATATATCCCAGGTTAACAGGTGTGTTCCCTATATAACAGGTGTGTCCCCTATATAACAGGTGTGTGTGTCCCCTATATATATCCCAGGTTAACAGGTGTGTTCCCTATATAACAGGTGTGCGTGCAGACCTGTGATGTCCATGAAGGCTCGGTCCCAGAACTCGTGGACAGTGTAACTCTCAGCAGAGGTGATGTTGACAGACAGGACGATGTCGTCCTCAACGTACTTCAAGATCAGGTTGTTGACCACAATGTTGACGTTGTTCACCACCCGACGGATCAGACTCTGGACGTAGCCTGGAGTGTGACACACACACACACACACACACACACACACACACACACACACACACACACACACACACACACCATTAATTCAGTGTTAATACCCAGTGAAACAGAGACAAGTGTAATTCAGAGCTTCCTTAAAGCAACATTCCCTGGGAGCTAACCCTGACCCCTGATCTCTCCTCTAACCCTGAACTCTCCTATAACCCTGACTCCTGATCTCTAGCCTAACCCCTAACCTCTCCTCTAACCCCTAACCTCTCCTCTAACCCCTAACCTCTCCTCTAACCCCTAATCTCTCCTCTAACCCCTAACCTCTCCACTCCTCTCAGACTCTAACCCTGACCTCTCCTCTCCTCTCAGACTCTAACCCTGACCCCTGATCTCTACCCTAACCCCTAACCTCTCCTCTAACCCCTAACCTCTCCTCTAACCCTGACCTCTCCTCTTAGACTCTAACCCTGACCTCTCCACTCCTCAGACTCTAACCCTGACCTCTCCACTCCTCTCAGACTCTAACCCTGACCTCTCCTCTCAGACTCTAACCCTGACCCCTGATCTCTACCCTAACCCCTAACCTCTCCTCTAACCCTGACCTCTCCTCAGACTCTAACCCTGACCTCTCCTCTTAGACTCTAACCCTGACCTCTCCTATCCTCTTAGACTCTAACCCTGACCTCTCCTCTCCTCAGACTTTAATCCTGACCTCTCCTCTCCTCAGACTCTAAACCTGACATCTCCTCAGACTAACCCTGACCTCTCCTCTCCTCAGACTCTAACCTTCTCCTCTCCTCAGACTCTAAACCTGACCTCTCCTCAGACTCTAACCCTGACCTCTCCTCAGACTCTAACCCTGACCTCTCCTCAGACTCTAACCCTGACCTCTCCTCTCCTCAGACTAACCCTGACCTCTCCTCTCCTCAGACTCTAACCTTCTCCTCTCCTCAGACTCTAACCCTGACCTCTCCTCAGACTCTAACCCTGACACCTCCTCTCCTCAGACTCTAACCCTGACCTCTCCTCAGACTCTAACCCTGACCTCTCCTCTCCTCAGACTCTAACCCTGACCTCTCCTCAGACTCTAACCCTGACCTCTCCTCTCCTCAGACTCTAACCCTGACCTCTCCTCAGACTCTAACCCTGACCTCTCCTCAGACTCTAACCCTGACCTCTCCTCAGACTCTAACCCTGACCTCTCCTCTCCTCTCAGACTCTAACCCTGACCTCTCCTCAGACTCTAACCCTGACCTCTCCTCTCAGACTCTAACCCTGACCTCTCCTCTCAGACTCTAACCCTGACCTCTCCACTCCTCTCAGACTCTAACCCTGACCTCTCCACTCCTCTCAGACTCTAACCCTGACATCTCCACTCCTCTCAGACTCTAACCCTGACCTCTCCTCTCCACTCCTCTCAGACTCTAACCCTGACCTCTCCTCTCCACTCCTCTCAGACTCTAACCCTGACCTCTCCTCTCCTCTCCTCTCAGACTCTAACCCTGACCTCTCCACTCTTCAGACTAACCCTAACCTCTCCTCTCCTCAGACTCTAACCCTGACCCCTCCACTCAGACTCTAACCCCTCCTCTCAGACTCTAACCCTGACCTCTCCTCTCAGACTCTAACCCTGACCTCTCCTCTCCTCAGACTCTAACCCTGACCTCTCCTCAGACTCTAACCCTGACCTCTCCTCTCCGACTCTAACCCTGACCTCTCCTCTCAGACTCTAACCCTGACCTCTCCTCTCAGACTCTAACCCTGACCTCTCCTCTCAGACTCTAACCCTGACCTCTCCACTCCTCTCGGACTCTAACCCTGACCTCTCCACTCCTCTCGGACTCTAACCCTGACCTCTCCACTCCTCTCAGAATCTAACCCTGACCTCTCCACTCCTCTCAGACTCTAACCCTGACCTCTCCTCTCCACTCCTCTCAGACTCTAACCCTGACCTCTCCTCTCCTCTCAGACTCTAACCCTGACCTCTCCTCTCCTCAGACTCTAACCCTGACCTCTCCTCTCAGACTCTAACCCTGACCTCTCCTCTCCTCAGACTCTAACCCTGACCTCGCCTCTCCTCAGACTCTAACCCTGACCACTCCTCTCCTCAGACTCTAACCCTGACCACTCCTCTCCTCAGACTCTAACCCTGACCTCTCCTCAGACTCTAACCCTGACCTCTCCTCTCAGACTCTAACCCTGACCTCTCCTCTCAGACTCTAACCCTGACCTCTCCACTCCTCTCAGACTCTAACCCTGACATCTCCACTCCTCTCAGACTCTAACCCTGACCTCTCCTCTCCACTCCTCTCAGACTCTAACCCTGACCTCTCCTCTCCACTCCTCTCAGACTCTAACCCTGACCTCTCCTCTCCTCTCCTCTCAGACTCTAACCCTGACCTCTCCACTCTTCAGACTAACCCTAACCTCTCCTCTCCTCAGACTCTAACCCTGACCCCTCCACTCAGACTCTAACCCCTCCTCTCAGACTCTAACCCTGACCTCTCCTCTCAGACTCTAACCCTGACCTCTCCTCTCCTCAGACTCTAACCCTGACCTCTCCTCAGACTCTAACCCTGACCTCTCCTCTCCTCTCAGACTCTAACCCTGACCTCTCCTCTCAGACTCTAACCCTGACCTCTCCTCTCAGACTCTAACCCTGACCTCTCCTCTCAGACTCTAACCCTGACCTCTCCACTCCTCTCGGACTCTAACCCTGACCTCTCCACTCCTCTCAGAATCTAACCCTGACCTCTCCACTCCTCTCAGACTCTAACCCTGACCTCTCCTCTCCACTCCTCTCAGACTCTAACCCTGACCTCTCCTCTCCTCTCAGACTCTAACCCTGACCTCTCCTCTCCTCAGACTCTAACCCTGACCTCTCCTCTCAGACTCTAACCCTGACCTCTCCTCTCCTCAGACTCTAACCCTGACCTCGCCTCTCCTCAGACTCTAACCCTGACCACTCCTCTCCTCAGACTCTAACCCTGACCACTCCTCTCCTCAGACTCTAACCCTGACCTCTCCTCTCCTCAGACTCTAACCCTGACCTCTCCTCTCCTCAGACTCTAACCCTGACCTCTCTTCTGACTCTAACCCTGACCTCTCCTCTCCTCAGACTCTAACCATAACCTCCTGGCTCTGCGTGGGCTCGTAAATAAGCTCAGAGTCTGACATGTTATTTATTGCCACAGTGTGTCCCTTGGACATGAGCAGTTAAATTAGCTAAATATCCAGAAGAAAACAGTGTTGCCCCAGTCCAGCGCCACAAATCTTCAGTGAATTCTCTCTCGTCTTCCCTCGGATGTGAGGCTCAGTAGAACCAGAATTATGTACAGCAGCAGGCCTCCACCTCCCTCCTCCTCCTCCTCCCTCCACCACGCCTCGTAGACATTACCACCACTCAGGAGACTACATGCTCTCTGAAACATACAGACACTAGCTCCCTACTCCTCCTCCCTCCTCCATACTCCCTCAGCTCAAACTCCTCTATCCCACCACCCCTACTCTCCTTCCCTCCTCTATACTCCCTCCACTCCCTGTGCTCTCCTCTCCATACTCCCTTCTCCCAAACTCCTCTATCCCACCACCCCCCACTCTCCCTCCTCCCTCCTCTCCCTCCCTCCTCCCAAACTCCTCTATCCCACCACCCCCCACTCTCCCTTCTCCCTCCTCTCCCTCCCTCCTCCCAAACTCCTCTATCCCACCACCCCCCACTCTCCCTCCTCCCTCCTCTCCCTCCCTCCTCCCAAACTCCTCTATCCCACCACCCCCCACTCTCCCTCCTCCCTCCTCCCACACTCCTCTATCCCACCACCCCCCACTCTCCATCCTCTCCCTCCCTCCTCCCTCCTCTCAAACTCCTCTATCCCACCTCCCCTACTCTCCCTCCCACTCTCCCTCTTCCCCCTGGACCAGCCTTTATACTGGACTCCTTGGTTAACCATGTCTCTGTAAGGCTGTAACTGATCCTGGACCAGCCTTTATAGTGGACTCCTTGGTTAGCCATGTCTCTGTAAGGCTGTAACTGATCCTGGACCAGCCTTTATACTGGACTCCTTGGTTAGCCATGTCTCTGTAAGGCTGTAACTGATCCTGGACCAGCCTTTATACTGGACTCCTTGGTTAACCATGTCTCTGTAAGGCTGTACCAACTGATCCTGGACCAGCCGTTATACTGGATTCCTTGGTTAGCCATGGTTCTGTAAGGCTGTAACTGATTCTGGACCAGCCTTTATACTGGACTCCTTGGTTAACCATGTCTCTGTAAGGCTGTACCAACTGACCCTGGACCAGCCGTTATACTGGATTCCTTGGTTAACCATGTCTCTGTAAGGCTGTAACAGATCCTGGACCAGCCTTTATACTGGACTCCTTGGTTAGCCATGGTTCTATAAGGCTGTAACTGATCCTGGACCAGCCTTTATACTGGACTCCTTGGTTAGAACAGAAGTCCATGAATAGAGGGACTGTTCTGCTATATTCACACGACCAAAACACACATGTACAATGTGTGTGTGTGTGTGTGTGTGTGTGTGTGTGTGTGTGTGTGTGTGTGTGTGTGTGTGTGTGTGTGTGTGTGTGTGGTGTGTGTGTGTGTTGGGGTCAGTCAGAAGGTTCCTGTCACACCTGCAGACTGAGCTCTGAGCTGGGCAGTAAAACAGCCTCCTGCTATTTCCACTCTGGATCTAATTTACCTGTTTCACCACCGACCGAGGCCCACTCCCCGCGCCCGGTCAGCCCAGAGCCCTCCACCCCTCCACCCCAAGCCCTCCACCCCAACCCCCAGCCCTCCACCCCTCCACCCCAACCCCCATCCCACTCTGTGAGCCTTCGTGCTACTCTAAACCTCTGTAAACAATTGACACAGCCAGCACCTGTGCCTCAGCCCACAGGGAGGAAGCCCACTTAAAACTGTTCAACCATAAAATGACTGGAAAAACCAACCTTCACATGAGCTCAGCAACACAGACCCAAGTCAAGTAGTCTCCTCTGTGGAATACAGGACCAGACTACTTGACATGAGCTCAGCAACACAGACCCAAGTCAAGTAGTCTCCTCTGTGGAATACAGGACCAGACTACTTTACATGAGCTCAGCAACACAGACCCAAGTCAAGTAGTCTCCTCTGTGGAATACAGGACCAGACTACTTTACATGAGCTCAGCAACACAGACCCAAGTCAAGTAGTCTCCTCTGTGGAATACAGGACCAGACTACTTGACATGAGCTCAGCAACACAGACCCAAGTCAAGTAGTCTCCTCCGTGGAATACAGGAATTCATGAAAATTGAATGAATGGTTCTGGGTCTGAATGGTTCTGGGTCTGAATGGTTCTGGGTCTGAATGGTTCTGGGTCTCAATGGTTCTGGGTCTCAATGGTTCTGGGTCTCAATGGTTCTGGGTCTCAATGGTTCTGGGTCTGAATGGTTCAGGGTCTGAATGGTTCTGGGTCTGAATGGTTCTGGGTCTGAATGGTTCTGGGTCTGATTGGTTCAGGGTGTGATTGGTTCTGGGTCTGAATGGTTCAGGGTGTGATTGGTTCAGGGTCTGAATGGTTCAGGGTCTGAATGGTTCAGGGTCTGATTGGTTCAGGGTGTGATTGGTTCAGGGTGTGATTGGTTCTGGGTCTGAATGGTTCAGGGTCTGATTGGTTCAGGGTGTGATTGGTTCTGGGTCTGAATGGTTCTGGGTCTGAATGGTTCTGGGTCTGAATGGTTATCTCGTCTTTCAAACTACCTGTGAGTTCTATTGACTGCTGAATTCAACACTCAACAAACAAGAGCTTTCATCCCTCTTCCAAGAGAAATGCCCAAACTTCACTAAACTTTTGCCACAAAGTTGGAAACACAGAATCATCTAGAATGTCATTGTATGCTGTAGCGTTAAGATTTCCCTTCACTGGAACTAAAGGGCCCGAACCATGAAAAACAGCCCCAGACCATTATTCCTCCACCACCAAACTTTACAGTTGGCACTATGCATTGGGACAGGTAGCGTTCTCCTGGCATCCACCAAACCCAGATTCGTCCGTTGGACTGCCAGATGGTGAAGCGTGATTCATCACTCCAGAGAACGTGTTTCCACTGATCCAGAGTCCAATGACAGTGAGCTTTACACCACTCCAGCCAAGGTTTGGCATTACGCATGGTGATCTGAGGCTTGTGTGCTGCTGCTCGGCCATGGAAACCCATTTCATGAAGCTCCCGACCAACAGTTATTGTGTTGACGTGCTTCCAGAGGCAGTTTGGAACTTGGTACTGAGTGTTGCAACCGAGTCCAGACGATTGTTTTACGCACCTCAGCCCACGTTGGTCCCTTTCTGTGAGCTTGTGTGGCCTACCACTTCACGGCTGAGCCGTTGTTGCTCCTAGACGTTTCCACTTCACCATAACAGCACTTAAAATTGACCCGGGGCAGCTCTAGCAGGGCAGAACTTTGACGAACTGACTTGTTGGAAAGGTGGCATCCTATGACGGTGCCACGTTGAAAGCCACTGGGCTCTTCAGTAAGGCCATTCTACTGCCAATGTTTGTCTATGGAGATTGCATGGCGGTGTGCTCGATTTTACACACCTGTCAGCAACAGGGTGTGACTGAAATAGTCAAATCCACAAATTTGAAGGGGTGTCCACATATATATATATGTATGTATAGACTTTGTTAAAACAGAAACGCTTGGCTACTGTTGAACAGGTCCTGTGTAACACAACCACACACTGTATATATATATATAATTCACACTGTTATAAATCCCCATTTACATCTCCAACTAAGAGTCATGTATTGTCGTCCAGCTGAAAGCAGTGGGTGGTGATACAGCACAGAGGTTTCCCCAGAGTGGGTTGTGATACAGCACGGAGGTTTCCCCAGAGTGGGTTGTGATACAGCACGGAGGTTTCCTCAGAGTGGGTGGTGAGACAGCACGGAGGTTCCCCAGAGTGGGTTGTGATACAGCACAGAGGTTTCCTCAGAGTGGGTGGTGAGACAGCACGGAGGTTCCCCAGAGTGGGTTGGAATACAGCACGGAGGTTTCCCCAGAGTGGGTTGTGATACAGCACAGAGGTTCCCCCAGAGTGGGTGGTGATACAGCACAGAGGTTCCCCAGAGTGGGTGGTGATACAGCACAGAGGTTCCCCAGAGTGGGTGGTGATACAGCACAGAGGATCCCCAGAGTGGGTGGTGATACAGCACAGAGGTTCCCCCAGAGTGGGTGGTGATACAGCACGGAGGTTTCCCCAGAGTGGGTTGTGATACAGCACAGAGGTTTCCCCAGAGTGGGTTGTAATACAGCACGGAGGTTTCCCCAGAGTGGGTTGTGATACAGCACGGAGGTTTCCCCAGAGTGGGTTGTGATACAGCACAGAGGTTTCCCCAGAGTGGGTTGTGATACAGCACGGAGGTTTCCCCAGAGTGGGTTGTGATACAGCACAGAGGTTTCCCCAGAGTGGGTTGGAATACAGCACAGAGGTTTCCCCAGAGTGGGTGGTGAGACAGCACGGAGGTTCCCCAGAGTGGGTGGTGAGACAGCACGGAGATTCCCCAGAGTGGGTGGTGAGACAGCACGGAGGTTCCCCAGAGTGGGTGGTGAGACAGCACGGAGGTTCCCCAGAGTGGGTGGTGAGACAGCACGGAGGTTCCCCAGAGTGGGTTGTGATACAGCACGGAGGTTTCCCCAGAGTGGGTTGTGATACAGCACGGAGGTTTCCCCAGAGTGGGTTGTGATACAGCACAGAGGTTTCCCCAGAGTGGGTTGGAACACAGCACAGAGGTTTCCCCAGAGTGGGTGGTGAGACAGCACGGAGGTTCCCCCAGAGTGGGTGGTGAGACAGCACGGAGGTTCCCCCAGAGTGGGTGGTGAGACAGCACAGAGGTTCCCCCAGAGTGGGTGGTGAGACAGCACGGAGGTTCCCCCAGAGTGGGTGGTGATACAGCACGGAGGTTCCCCAGAGTGGGTGGTGAGACAGCACGGAGGTTCCCCAGAGTGGGTTGGAATACAGCACGGAGGTTTCCCAGAGTGGGTTGGAATACAGCACAGAGGTTTCCCCAGAGTGGGTGGTGAGACAGCACGGAGGTTCCCCCAGAGTGGGTGGTGAGACAGCACGGAGGTTCCCCCAGAGTGGGTGGTGAGACAGCACAGAGGTTCCCCCAGAGTGGGTGGTGAGACAGCACGGAGGTTCCCCCAGAGTGGGTGGTGAGACAGCACGGAGGTTCCCCCAGAGTGGGTGGTGAGACAGCACGGAGGTTTCCCAGAGTGGGTGGTGAGACAGCACGGAGGTTTCCCCAGAGTGGGTGGTGAGACAGCACGGAGGTTTCCCCAGAGTGGGTGGTGAGACAGCACGGAGGTTTCCCAGAGTGGGTGGTGATACAGCACAGAGGTTTCCCCAGAGTGGGTTGTGATACAGCACGGAGGTTTCCCCAGAGTGGGTTGTGATACAGCACGGAGGTTTCCCCAGAGTGGGTTGTGATACAGCACAGAGGTTTCCCCAGAGTGGGTGGTGAGACAGCACGGAGGTTTCCCAGAGTGGGTGGTGATACAGCACGGAGGTTCCCCAGAGTGGGTTGTGATACAGCACGGAGGTTTCCCCAGAGTGGGTTGTGATACAGCACGGAGGTTTCCCCAGAGTGGGTTGTGATACAGCACAGAGGTTTCCCCAGAGTGGGTTGGAATACAGCACAGAGGTTTCCCCAGAGTGGGTGGTGAGACAGCACGGAGGTTTCCCAGAGTGGGTGGTGATACAGCACGGAGGTTTCCCAGAGTGGGTGGTGATACAGCACGGAGGTTCCCCCAGAGTGGGTGGTGAGACAGCACGGAGGTTCCCCCAGAGTGGGTGGTGAGACAGCACGGAGGTTCCCCCAGAGTGGGTGGTGAGACAGCACGGAGGTTCCCCCAGAGTGGGTGGTGATACAGCACGGAGGTTTCCCAGAGTGGGTTGTGATACAGCACAGAGGTTCCCCAGAGTGGGTGGTGATACAGCACGGAGGTTTCCCCAGAGTGGGTTGTGAGACAGCACGGAGGTTTCCCCAGACAGGCTCTTCAACACTATAAAAGTTGCAGTTTACAGGCTGGCTGGCCGACAGCTACACTGTCCATATAATCCTGAGCTTTTTATTCTCTACAATATAATTACAGATTAAGAGGTTTACAACAACTCTCACTCTCCATTCCTCAGCTTCTAGCGACTCACTGGTCTACACCCAGCTCTACTGGTCTGGGATACTGGTTTACTGGTCTACTGGTCTGGGATACTGGTCTACACCCAGCTCTACTGGT